>NW_026712472.1:0-32802 GCF_022539665.2 Daphnia carinata
ATAGTATTGAATAAGAATAAAAAAGCGAAACGAAAAACACAACAACTTAAACGATAATCTGGGAATGAAATCCCAAAACGAATGCTGACCTATTGAAGCTAAAAGGTTCATTGAAGGATTTATCACCAAGTCTATTGAAGTTGTCCATCATGACTACTGCTGGCGATGACTGAGGCAACGGAAGGTCAAATTTGGCTTCGATTTCCCTTAAACTAGGCGGAATGATGACCTCAGCGTGAGTTTCCGAGTATTCTTCCTCTGCATAAATATTGGCAGCGGTGCCCAAAAGAAGAATAATCAATCCGCACACGAACAGTACCTAACGCACGGAGAATTCTTTAGTTATTGCGAGTGACAAAATTCTTCGAAGACCCACTTTGGCAATCCAGCGTTCACCAGAAGTCGATGGGACAACTTGCAGATAAATCCACGCAGGCGCAACACAACAAACTGCCGTTCCTGAAGTGGCACCCACCAGACCTAAAACGAACTCGACATTCGGAATGCAGATACCAACAGACACCAATCGACATTTATATTTTCTTTTTCATCTTATTGTACTAGATTTCAATAAACTTTACCTATTATTAAGGTTGCCGTGACGATTATGAATGTCAGGATTTTGAAACGGAAATCCGAAAGTGAGCCGGTTGTTCCTCCTGACATCCCGCCACTAGTTTCAGACGTCTGAAGGGATTCCTCAACTTAAAAAACAAACAAAAGCAAACACTTTGGCATAACGATTACATCATCAATGAATTAACGCTTTACCTTTCCATACACTAATGAATGAAAGCTTGTCCTGCAGGGCAAAACACACGACGGAAAGCTCAAGATAATCGATAGCAGGAATCCCACTTTCATAAGGTCAGTTACAAAAGACGGCGCAAAACTTATGAGGATATTGCCTAGTCGAGACAAAATATGACCCAATGAAATTCGTCAGATTTTCCTAGGCAAAAAGTTTACAATATGTTGACTTGCCAGTAAAATGCGTATCCGCAAAGGCTAGGTAGCCAGCTATTCCTACCCCCATGTACATAAAAGTGCACAAATCAATGGCTGTCGATATTACTCGATCCATTGCTTTTAGGGAAGGTTCTGGTATACTTCGAACACCTGCCTATGCATTTAAAAAGCTGATCATTAAATCTGGCATTCTCCTTGTCAATTTAAATATTTCCACTCACGTTTGGCATCATAAAGCCATGGAAAATATCGGTACGCATTGGAGTACACCCCCCATTTTCCATACTTCAATATTTGAAGACATTCCTTCGGTTAGGCCCTGGACACCAGCCTCAAAGAAGGAGTGAAAAAGAAAAAAAAATCTGTCATAACTGCACTGTTATTTTGGTAGCATACTTCATGTAGAAGGATGCATAAAACATAATTAAGGGCAGGGAATCATGTACAGTATCCTCCAGAAAAAAAGGCACCCCCCGGTCGCCAAAAATAAAATAATATATTACTAGCGCTAGATGGCATTTAATTTTTGCAACATATAAACAAAAAAAGCATGCGTTTTTTTTTTGCTTGTTTGTTTTGACGTAAAAATTCCAGACGGTTTGCCGATTTCCGATGTTTTTTGTAATTTTGCTTCGCGCAAAATAAAGAAAACAGAAAATTTGAAAGTCTGAAAGGCACACATTTTTTTCCCAACCTGTTTTTTTTCCAAATTTTCAGTTGTCGTATTTTTTCCCGCAGGAAATATTAGGAAAACTTATTGGCTAAAGGCGATTTTAGAATGCAGACAATATTATTTTAGGTTTTGTTCGATGAATCTAAATTAGAATTAAACAGGAGTTTTCCATCCAATTTAAGTTCAAATCTTTCGATTACAAAAAGGCTTCAATTATGAATTGATGATAATGGCTGGTGAACGAAATACTAAAACTTATTTCGTTCGCCAGTTTGCTTAACTTAAATAATAGTCTTCTTAACAATTTTCTGTTGAATAATTTAGATTAATTAAAAAAACATAAAATAATATTGTCTGCATTCTAAAATCGCCTTTGGCCAATAAGTTTTCCTAACATTTCCTGCGGGTAGAAATACGACAACGGAAAATTTGGAAAAAAAAGTGAGGTTGGGAAAAGGTTACGATTCAGACAATGTGTGCCTTTCTCCAGACTTCTCAAATTTTCAGTTTTCTTTATTTTGCTCGAAACAAAATTACAAAAAACATCGGAAATCGGCAAACCGTCTGGAATTTTGCCGTCAAAACAAACAAACAAAAAAAAACGCATGCTTTTTTTGTTTATATGTTGCAAAAACTAAATGCCATCTAGCGCTAGTAATATATTATTTAATTTTTGGCGACCGGGGGGTGTCCTCTTTTTTCTGGAGGATACTGTACATGCTTTCAAAACCAATAACATGTACTACATAGCCACAGAAACTGTTGACACTACATCCAATGTTTCAATATCTCTCAAGAGGCACAGAGGTATATGATGAACATGCCATTTCCTGTGTATGATTAAGTTATATATTTTAGAACCTTATGGAAATAATATCACTGGCATCCAGTAGAGAGCTTACCTGCCATAAGAATAAGTATTCGTGCTGACTGCAAGGAGTAATTTACACCTATTTTGATTAATATTTCTGGACCGAGATCGCCAAGTACAACCAGATAGGCAATGCAGCAGCCCAGATAATGGCTATTTCCTCATTTCGCCCTTAGATTTTTATATGTTAAGGAAATGCTTAAATATTCGGCAGAGATAGGAGTTTCGGTTTGACAGTTTTTATTTTAATTATTGAAAAAATAGCCAAAAAGGTTGCGCTAAGCACTTGACTGACATACTAGTATCCTCCAGACCTGCCCCGATGGAGATCATATTGCTGTACTATATGATCCCCATCTCGCATCAGCTGATAGCTCTTACATCTCTATTCAGTTCTGCATTGGAATGGGGGGCCAATGATTGGTGGACCAATCATTGTGGGTGCCATCATCATCATACCAACGCTTGACGTTTCGAGTTGTAATTGCTTACAGACTCTTGGTACTAGTTCCCAACATTGGGAGGGTACCATACCCAGTCATTGTTCAAGTGCCGCTACGTTAAAGATGTTCACGCAACTATTATATACCGTGAATGACGACCCCAAACCATGTTGATAACGCTAGCGGGCATTTTCCGTCTTAAACTAATTCTCATTTAAATTCAGTGAAACTATTGCACAATGTAATAAATGAACTGTATTCAGAAAATAGTGATAAACAACATCCAAGGTAATTATAAACAAAACACTTGAGTAAATGTTTAAAATTTTCAATTATTATATAGCACTCACGAATTAGGGCGTGGCATCACGCACCGTTAATGACATGCAAGAATACTCCATATCACCTTGCGGCCGATTTTGGCACTAGTGCATTCATGCATTGGCTTGGTGCTATTCTAGTTGTGAAGGGAAAGTAAGTTAAAGCTAATGTAGGTTTGTCATTATTTATTTTTTGCATTCATATCCAAACGTATAAGTAGCCCTGCATGCAGCTCATCGCGTCTGTTGGGCCATAATACTTTAACAATCACGGTTTCTAAATTTCCGCTTTGGAAAACAATGACCTTATGCCACATTCCCAGGACTTATCAAGTCTAGTTGATAATGGTTGTTCGTAATTACAATCCATTCAGTTGTCACCATGAATATTCCACAAAGGATTTTTTGAACGTTAGTTACCTTTTGGGTTATGCGTTAAAGATTGAGTCTACATGTTCAGGTATAATACATATGCATATGCATGCAAGTATATACATAAAATACATATGCAAACGTTGAATAATCAAAGAAGTTTGATGTTTCACGCTAGCGCTGTAGCGTACTGGCGCGCTAGTAATGGTTTCGATTCGCACACACATTTATTTCATATTTTAGATTACTCCAAAAGTATAAACTCTACGTAAAGACAAATTCCATTTTCATGTTCCTTGAGTAATTTTTAATCAAAATCATCTATAGTTATCTAGATTCAATGCTATTATTTTTTAATAGGAAAAAATTTTAAGCCCGACAATATAAGCGCGGGCTTATTTTTTAACCCGACTTTACCGTTTTTTACGTTTTATTAAAAAACTTTGAGTCCCACGAGAACACAATCCTCACAATCGTGATCCCCGTTCAATTCTGCATCGAAACCATGTATTTAAAGCGAAATCTAACATTTTGTCAAAATTGCTAAGAGAGAAGGCCTTCTCACTTTTGTCAAAATCGGAAAAAATCGAAATCTCTCGGAATGCGATGAAAATCCCACAGTATAACCCTATTTTAACGCGGATTCAGAAAAAACCATTTGTTTTATTTTCAAGTAAGCCGTTTTTGAAATAATCGTAATTTAAAGATAAAGTCGGGCTTATTTTTTTAGTCGGGCTTATTTTTTTAAACCCAACTTCTCCGTTTTTTACGTTTTATTAAAACACTATGAGTTCCACGAGAAAACAACCCTCATATTCGTGATGCCCGTTCAATTCTGCATCGAAACCACGTATTTAAAGCGAAATAAAATTTTGCCAAAATTGCAAAAGTGAGAAGGCCTTCTCGCTTTTCCATTTTTCCTCAAATCCTAGATTTCATTAAAAATACAGTATTCCGATGCGAAATTGATCGCTGATCATGAAAATGGGGTATGTTTTTATATCAGACTTCTATTTTTTGAATTAACCCGTAAAAAAAAACAGAAAGTCGGGTTTATTAAGTCGGGCTTATTTAGTCGGGCTTAAAAATTTTTTCGGTCAGTGTATAGACAATTAACTAGAAATGTGACCGGTAGATGGCGATAGAAGTCAAACAGAAAAAAAAAAATATTTTTTATTTTTATTTGGGTAAAACGGATTGCCGTATTGCCATATGTACTCTTGTTTTTGGTTAACGATATGGATGCAATTACATTCAATGAGCGATGCCTGGAAGATGACTACTACTACACATTAGGTTGCGATGATTCCTCCAGTGTAAGTTTCGGTCAGATTTGTGCTGTTTGTTCTTTTTTTTTTTTAGTTCTTTATATTCACTTCATACATAAATAGGTTGACCAAATATTAACCTAATACAAACACAGAGTATTACGTTGTCATCCTGATAAGAATCCATATGACAAGTCCACTACTCAGTTTCAAAAACTTCAGGTAAATAGATTTTGCACATTAACCAAGTAATGTGATAGATACAGTTAATTTCTGGTCATTCCAACAGGAAGCTAAGGAGGTGCTCTGTGACCCAGAAAAGCGAAATGATTATGACAGATGGAAAACAAGTGGAATAATAATTTCATACAAGCAATGGATTGTCATAAATAAACGATCTACTGCCGTAAGTATTATATGTGCAACATCAGGATGTCTTTCTATGTAGGTTTAAAGTAAAATAGATTGAAATATTAAAATTAACACAGGTTCTCCACTGGGCCATACCAAAACATGAACAAAAAATGCTACAGGCAAGATAGAAACGTTCGTCAAACAAGGTAAATGCAAATTTTTCGTTCTGTACATTAATGCCATAAAGCATTTATTTTAGGACTTTGAATACCAGCAATCCTTGTAAGAATGGAATTTTGACATTAATTTCATTGCAGAAACAATACGGAATGTATTTGCAACAGGTATTTCTTGTGAAACTTTTTTTTTATTGATTTCAGATTTGCTGATAAAATTATATTGTTCCCTTACAAAAAAACAATTTTTTTTATTGATTTCAGATTTGCTGATAAAATTATATTGTTCCCTTACAAAAAACTGTATGTGCAATTGCCAAGATTTCGTTCTCAATAATAAGCTAATATTTTTTAAACAGAAGAGAACAAAACCACACAGAAGGGGTGAAATTGTTAAATGGTAATTATGGCCAACAGATATTGATTAATGCTTTTTAGTTTGTGGTTCCGAACTGAATATTTTAAAGTACTATTCTGGTGTCATTTCTGTCAACAAGGTAAATAGGTTTCTTGTACATGTTTTCTGAAAACGTAATTGTGTTAATTATTTTTTTTTTTTTTGTCTTTTAGTTCATTAAAGGGACATACTATGTCTGAACAATGTAGATGTGAAGATACTAGAGGAACGAGGAGTTAGGCAAGATAGGTACGTTGTTCGTCAACTAGGTAAATGCATGTTTTTTTTATTTTTCAAAATGATTTGGCTAATATTCTATGAAAAAAGGCATGATGTTTAATAGGAAATCCATTTTGAAAAGATGGCAATGTCTTAACGATACAGCAACAGCGCCAAAGAATCTCTCATTTGCATCAGAACGTGGATCGCTACACTTTCAGTTGATCGTATTTGTTTCTGCTATAATATTCATGAGCGTTTATTCGATCATTCTAAACTATGACATGTGTTTTCTTTTGTTGTTTCAAATATTTTAACCTGTCCATCGTCTGCCTAGATGAAGCTTTCTCATCGTAAACATTTTTTTTTTCAGAAAATGAGTCTTCTGGAAGAAGAACTTTTGTCACCGAACGATTTGACATCAAACAAATGAATGTATACTTGTGAGTATTGACCAAACAGATGTCGCGGTTCTTCATTAATCATCAGTCTCATATTTAATGTGTTCGAAAAAGAAAAACTTCAAATGGTTGGAAAAATGCCAACGTTAAAGACTGTATTGGATGGTGACGTGACGTGACGTGACGTTACGGCCATCATAACAGTTCCGACATTTGTGTCACATGGGGAAGAGAAACATTTTGACCCGTAATGATGCATCACTCGTGTCAATTGCACTAAAACCCTATAATCTTTTTTTTTTCTTAAAATCTTTTTAAACATACTGAATAGTAAAAAATGTCATTGAAAATATTATCCTCTATTTCTGCGGCTCGAAAAATCTTTTCTCGTCCTGCGAATGGTATTATTTTAAAATTAATTACACACCTGATTGTTACATTGAGTTAATTGTATTTTTTTTCTGTATCACGATACGGCGATTTTTTTTCCTACTTCGTCTTACGCAATTATCTTCAGCTACACAATCATGGCAAATGACTGTCAATGGCATTAACAACCCATGATTACTTTGTAATTTTTGTATTATTAATTATTAGGAAACATTTATACATCACACACATTTTATTACAACTGACACATTTACATAATTGACACCAGAAACATACACACACACATGACACCAATTACACTTTCTGCAACTATTGGGTATTAAACCCTAATATTCGGCATAGCTTGCCGATACTCAACCATTGAGCTATAGTCACATATAATTTCAGTCTCGTATACCTTGAGTCAACACACGATCATTTTGTATAGTCAATGTTTTCTTCTTGCTATGCTATTTGCCAGTCTGATCAGCGAATGTATAACTATCATAGCTTATTTGTAAAGCGTCTGGCTGCGGGTATCAACATACTAAGGTTGAAACCCAGTTCGATGCTCAACCTTGGACTAAATTCACACATGAATTCTCTCTTCTATAGCTTGAGTCATAATATTATTATATAGTCAATGTATCTCATCTCGATATGCTATTTGTTAGTCTCCTTTCTTATGGTGTAAATACCGCAGATTATACGTAGAAAGTCCGCTTTTGACTTCAGTAATTGCTCACACAGGAATAACACAGTTTTGCACACACAATCAGATCGGTTGAGCACCAAACTGATCTTGGTACTTTTATCTCGATTGTTTTCACCTGTTTCACTTCACGTTGAGGGGAAGCACACGTGCACTGTGGGAGCTTGTGGTAGTTCTCTCTATGGATTAATGCAACGGTTTATTTGTATCTGGACTGCTGGAACTGCCGATTGCACAACCGCCAGACTAATATTTGAAATTGCTAATTCTTCAATCGCGGCTGTTACATCATTATTGGATCCCAATTCTTCGTTTTTTTCTCCTGAAAATGAACGAAAACCAGTAAATAAAAGATCTATGTAGTAGATCAAATTGTCCTAATGATAGTATTGAATAAGAATAAAAAAGCGAGACGAAAAACACAACAACTTAAACGATAATCTGGGAATGAAATCCCAAACCGAATGCTTACCTATTGAAGCTAAGAGGTTCATTGAAGGATTTATCACCAAGTCTATTGAAGTTGTCCATCATGACTACTGCTGGCGATGACTGAGGCAACGGAAGGTCAAATTTGGCTTCGATTTCCCTTAAACTAGGCGGAATGATGACCTCAGCGTGAGTTTCCGAGTATTCTTCCTCTGCATAAATATTGGCAGCGGTGCCCAAAAGAAGAATAATCAATCCGCACACGAACAGTACCTAACGCACGGAGAATTCTTTAGTTATTGCGAGTGACAAAATTCTTCGAAGACCCATTTTGGCAATCCAGCGTTCACCAGAAGTTGATGGGGCAACTTGCACATAAATCCACGCAGGCGCAACACAACAAACTGCCGTTCCTGAAGTGGCACCCACCAGACCTAAAACGAACTCGACATTCGGAATGCAGATACCAACAGACACCAATCGACATTTATATTTTCTTTTTCATCTTATTGTACTAGATTTCAATAAACTTTACCTATTATTAAGGTTGCCGTGACGATTATGAATGTCAGGATTTTGAAACGGAAATCCGAAAGTGAGCCGGTTGTTCCTCCTGACATCCCGCCACTAGTTTCAGACGTCTGAAGGGATTCCTCAACTTAAAAAACAAACAAAAGCAAACACTTTGGCATAACGATTACATCATCAATGAATTAACGCTTTACCTTTCCATACACTAATGAATGAAAGCTTGTCCTGCAGGGCAAAACACATGACGGAAAGCTCAAGATAATCGATAGCAGGAATCCCACTTTCATAAGGTCAGTTACAAAAGACGGCGCAAAACTTATGAGGATATTGTCACACTGGACTTTACTTAATGAATTGTATTGAATTAAAAGGGGAAAATACAATGCATAACAGAAAGGAGGAATAACTACACTTTACTTGACTGAAATACAGGAACGTGAAGAGAACTTACTTGAGAACTTGAGTAGGACTTAAGATCTATCAGGAACTAACAAGAACTAACTTAGGGTAAAAAATGTATGGGCTTTTATACCCTCGTGAAGGATATACGCCCTATCTCTAGGGTTGAACGAATTCTAGGGAATGCCATATTTTACTAATTATTGGCGTGTCGTAGCGCCTCTTTTCAAGGGAAACTGTGCTGCAAACAATTAAATGTTGGCTGACGCCCCTTTCCAGAAATGGCAATCCCAATGCTATCTTTCCCTCGCGACAGGTCCCCCTTCTTCAAGACAGGCGACCCGACTGTACTAACAATCATTAAAAAGGTAAACACGGGCATGAACAAAATATTAGGAAAAGATACCCGTAATTTTCAAAATAACCCCAAGGCTAATAGAGAGTGAGTAACTATAGTAATAAAAAAGCATACGATAGAGCGAGGTCGCTTTAGTACGGTGAAGGGACAACTACAGTAAAGGTCAATCGTACAAAAGCGCGCGGTCGCATTATAGAGGTGAAGGGACAACTATAGTAGAAGACAGGCATACGGTAAAGCGTGGTCGCTTTGGAGAGGTAGAAGAACGACTACAATAGAAGTCAAGCATACAATGAAATGTGCTTTTATCGAAAAGGAATTTTCTAGCACTACAAACGTAATAAGGACGACTATAATTAGCATTTCACACCTAAAGGTGTGAAAAAAGGTAAACTACGACGTTATGATGCATAAGAAATTCAACTGCTGCCTTCCGTCTTTAGTTCGTTTCTTGCTTTTGACAAAAAAATGTTTACTCTTCAGTTTGTTCTTGAAAATCTGCGTTTTGTGGAATGTGCGCTTGTGAGTTTCGCGAGTGCGTTTTCCAGTTTTAGGAGCCCTTTCGTTCGCCTAAATCCGCACGACCGTGCGGAGTTTGTGGTGGTTTTAACGAAAATGATCAATGACAACGTTGATTTGGGCTCTCCCTTGGTCGTTGATGCTCCATGGATCAACGATTATTACTACAGGTAAGTACTTCTTCTTTGATTGGTTTTTTAGTTCCACACTGACGTTTCTCTCCTCTTTTTTAGCACGTATCCTGGGTATGCCAAATACCGGGATTACTTTTGCCATCTTCATGCGCGTCTCCTTTGGTGGTTAGAGTACAATCAGGACATCTACCACCCGACTCCCCGCCGCTCTGACTTTTACAGAGAGGTGACGCAAGCTGAAGTGCAGGCCAGGGTAGATGCTCGGCTTGTTTGGCTTGAGGTTTTGAACGCTCAAGCAGAGGAACATGAAGCTGAAACCAACAATTTTTTAAATTATCTCGTTAACCGAGGCGCATAATTGTACATTTTTTTTTTTGTTCTTTGACAATAAACTTTTTTCACTTTTAACACAGCAGTTATTTTTCTTGTTTATCACTAACGATTTCCTTTTTAGAGATTTTCAGTCTCCATTTCATCCCTCCCGGGGTCTCCGGGTGGAGCGTCTTCGCACTGTTCGTGAGCGATAAGACGCTTGTGTAACATGTAGAATTTAAGCACTAGGAGCACTATTCCACATGTTAGGAAAATATTGAAAGCCACTAACTCGTAAGGGTAACGAGTAAGGTAAAATTCTTTTTGTTTTTCTTTTTCCAAAATTAAATTTTGAATTTGCTCTCCCGTCATTTCAGACGACAACGTTGCTTGAGCGTTGCGATGGAGCAGCTGACTGATTATGTCTACCGACGTATTGTTTTCTCGTGGAAGCTCAACGAAATTGTGCTTTTTTCCTTCGGTTTCTTGGACATCTTGTGCAAAGATTTTCACTGTTGGAAGCACAATTGCTTGTAGTTTTGGCGCTGTTACACTTCCTTCCATGCTGGCTGGGAATACCCATTCTTCTGTTCGAGCGGTGCATCCCAAAGGTACTTCAAACATTCCTACAGCTGGTAACGTTGTTGTTCTCAAAGGTGGCTGCTCCCCTCCCGCTGGACACGAAAACACAATCTCGTGCGGCTTTGTTGCGGAATAGACCCATTGATTGGATCCCATGTAAACCACTTCAGGTCCACGCCAGTCTGTGAATTTCTTTTTACACTGTGTGTTGATTCGGGCCGAATCGTTTAAGAAGACAGCCATTGCACACGACTTTCGGGTTGTTCTCTTGCTAATTCCGGTATGAAATTTACACAACGGTCTTCCTATTTTGCTGCAATCTTTAACATCTTCTTTGGATAGTTCCAGATACGTTTCGAGGTCGGCGGACACAGCAAGGTACTCTGGTAGATTTCCGAGCGAGACGCCATGTGTTCCGTTGTCTGTAGATGCCGGAAGGTTGATTATTTCGAAAAGCTTGAACTGCTGGCTGTGATCGAAGATGGGAACATTTATGAAGAGGCGAAACGAGTTTTCCATGGCCGCCACCGTGACGGTTGATTCTCTGTAGGCGACCCAAAGCTCCTCGCTGGAGATAGACCATCCTCTTGGTAATTTCTCGTTTATTATTTTGATGACTTTGTTGAATCTTGCTGGCGAAACAATTTGTGGTGCCAAATGTCCGTTGGCCAACAGACTGAAGCCGACGTCGAGACTATCGGCCAAATGTTGTAGCCACTGCAAGATCTGATTCATCGCTTCAAATGTTTCGTCCAGTTGGATGTAATATTCGAAGTGATTTAGTTCTAACTCTTCCATCTTCACCACTCTGTCCATGAGGTTTGTTGTCACATTGCTTAGCATGGAATACTGGCCTCGCAGTTCTCTGATGAGTTTTGCGTTTGTTCTGGATTCCCAAAGTGATTCATTTACAATTGTTGCTTGCTTATCGATGATGTGAATTACTTCTCTCTGATCTCGAGCAACAAGTTGTACTTGATTATTTAATTCTTCTAAATCTTTCTGTGTTGAAACTCCAAACAGCCATTTCAGGATTGACCCTCCACCGTCGACAAGGCTTCGAGGACTTCTTTGGTTAGTATTCAATGCTTTTCTGATGTTTGTCAATCGGTCTGCTACATTTTCCATTCCTCTTAGGATTGTTTCTGTTCTGCTAGCGATTCTTCTGGCTGCTATTTGTTGTGGCCGTGACCCTGTATTCTTCCACTTCTGTGCTACTTCCTGCTGCTGGGTTAACTTCTGCTTCAAGTATGCTGTTGCTGTATCAGCTACTCCCAAGTCAAGGTCTGTTACGATGGTCCACGATGATTCACTGAACGCCACATCAGTTTGTTGTTTGAAAATTGCATTTTCTCTCAGGATCAGCGAGTTGGTTGACAGCGGCCCAATCAGGAAAATGAGGAACGGCACCAATAGAGTTAAATATCTGGCCGGAGGTCTTCTGCTACGAGTGGGTCTTCTCGTTGAAGCTGGCGTGATTGGTTCTGGAGCGGGCGTGACCACGTCGTTTTCCTCGGTGCTTGATGATGGATTACTCTGCTCAATTGGTGCTTCTTCTGAGTTGGCCTGAGCTTGTGGATCAGTTGAAGCAGGTGTTTCTTGTGTTTCTGCTTCTAGATGATTCTCATCTTCTTTTTCTGCCGCTTCTTCGGTGATGCTAGGACCTGACACAGCTTCATGGAATGATTTCATCCGAACCACGTGAACGATATCCGTTTTACCTCGGCCGGTTGCCGATATCACTTCATAGTTCACTGGAGTGGTTTGTCTTAACACTTTGAATGGTCCAAGCCAACGATGAAGAAGTTTTTCTGATTTTCCCACTTTACGCACAGGCTTGTAAATCAACACTAAATCTCCTTCTTTGAATGTCAGTTCTCTATGACGTGCATCGTAAGTTTCTTTTTGCTTTTGCCGCACACTCTCCATTCTAATTTTCACTTTCTCTCTAGCTGCTGCTAAGTCGGCAATTAAACGATCTGCATATCCCACTGCCGCTTCTTCTTCTTCCAACAACGGGTTTGGGTCTGCTTCCAACTCCAAGTCAATGGGAAGTCTTGGTTCACGTCCGTAGAGGAGGAAGAATGGTGAGTACCCCGTAGACTCTTGTCTAGCCGTGTTGTATGCGAAGCACACGTACTGCAAGGTTTCATCCCAATCCCGTTGATCACTGCTGACGTACATGGACAGCATTGCAGCCAATGTATGGTTCATTCTTTCCACTGCTCCATTTGCCTGGGGGTGGTAACTGGAAGTCGTCTTGTGGTTGGTGAGTAGTTTCTTGACGACAGCTTGAGTTAGGTCGGCGATGAAGCACTTTCCCCGATCCGTGATGATTTGTTCTGGAGCTCCATGGCGTAGAAAGATTTGTTGAACGAAGAACTCTGCCACGTCATCTGCCTTTCCAGTGGGCATAGCTTTCAACTCTACCCATTTGGTCAGGTAATCTACTGCCACTATAATCATTCTGTTTCCTTTTGTGGAGAGCGGGAATGGCCCTAGAAGGTCCATTCCTACTTTTTGAAACGGTCTTTCCACTTTAATGCATTGTAGAAGTCCTGGAGGTTTGTCTGGGACTCCTTTTCTGCTCTGACAGTGTACGCAGCTCTGCACATGACGAACTATGTCTAGTGTCATCTTCGGCCAGTAGTAACGATCACTAATTTTTTGTAGAGTGCGACTGATTCCAAGGTGACCGGAAACGATGTCGTCATGGTAGGCGTATAGGATTCTTTCACGATACTCTACAGGTACGCACAATCTTCTGTAGCCGGAGAAATAGGACCTGGAGAAATAGGACCCGGAGATTTAGGACCTACAAATAGGACCTGGAGAAATAGGACCTGGAGAAATAGGACCCAATCTTCAAACATTTTTTGAAGGGTCCTATTTCTCCCTATTGAGGGTCCTATTTCTCCAGCCTTGAGGTCCTATTTCTCCATCTTAAAAAAATTAAATGTGTAATGGGCTTAATTTTCCGATATGTTGAAAAAGAAACCGAACGGCTTATATTGGTTTCTGCACTTCAAACACCGTTATCAATATGACGCCTTTTCACTGCATTATAACTTTTTTTAAAAAAATTTACATTCATAATTTTTGCAGGATTATATGCTTTTTCTATTGCTTTTTAGAGCTCATTTAATAGAAAAGTAATTTTGTTTATACAGTATTTGGATTTTCGCATTTCACTGGTGTTTTCAGGCCTACCATCACCCGCCCTTTACTAGTGTCGCTATTCACTTTTTTTTTCTTCGTGCCTCAATGAGGATTCTTGGGAGGGCACATAAGTACCTCTTAATACACAGATAACTAAGAAAATTATTATATAAAAATAATGTAAGAAACGTTAATTTCATAATAAAACACTGTTTGCCCTTGCGCAAAATATTGTTTTTTACGATATATATGGCAACGGTTACTACAAGCAGACGACTGTTTCAAGCTCGAAGTGTCAACATCCTACAATTCTATGAATCGTTGAAGTTGCTTATTGTAAGCGGTGTTTGTTTGACAGGTAAGTGGCTAGTTTCAGTAAAATTAAAAATTTTCTATTACCTAGGTTTGGCAGTTTTGGTACATTTCAAATTCATGTTGGCATTAGCACCACAGAAGAAAAAAATTTACTTGGAAGGAAAGGTATTTAAAGTGTAGACATAATTTTATTAGTTGCAGTTGGAAATTTGACACACATTACTAATCCGAAATGTTTCTTAGGTGGTTACTTTCAAGGAGAATCATGAAACTAGAGCATGATTTACCATGAACCATTTGGGAACCAACTTGTTAGCTGCCTTATAGCTATCATCCTTCTGGTAATCTAGATTTTCACAGATTTTTTGTTCGTGAAATTTATGTAATCATTTTTCTTATCGTTCAGATGAAATAACAGCATTACAGCTGTTAGTTACGTCAAGACATTAATCTCAAGATGCAAGTACTGAGCTTTAACGGATTTCAATTTACAGAAGCAAGACATCCAATTCTGTTGTTGAGGAGAAAACCAACTACACACCCAGCTATGAATGGACACATATGTGTAATTGAATCTAAATTAATTTTATTTTTATGGTTTAAAGGCTTTTCGTTCTAATCTTCCTGCTAGATAGTATCTGAGAGCCATTCTTTAATTATCATTTCACTTAGATGCATTTTCAACTAGTAACTACATTAATTTATTATCGTCTTAGGTAGCAAACCGAAATCGGTACCATCGCTGAGCAGTGCCCAAGAAAATGTCCAGGAGCACGTAACACTATTCCTTATTATTGATTTCCATGATATCAATATTGGATATGGATCACGGGATCTCATGTTGAAGGCGAGGGGGAGGAGAACACCCAATCCGTTAGAAAGCTGAAAAAAGAAATGACCGTCGAAGAAAGGCACTTAATCCGTGCCCAAAAGTATAGGATACATAAACATTTTTACGTTTTGCGTTTAATTATTTAGAGTTACTTGTGTGTGAAAAGGCTACAACTCATCGAATCGGACTTTTATAAGCATGCCAGCATTAATGAAACGGCGCGGACGCTAGATCTTGATCTCGATGTCGTTGTCGTTGATCAAATTTTCAACTTTTGGGTTCTTAAACGAAAGGTGTGTGCTCCCAAATTCATGTGACTCTACTACAAGCAATCAATTTTCTTTTTTAAAATTTCCAGTCCAACCGAGACAGACCATTGCTACCGCCCAAAACCACTGAAACGGAAAGATTAAGTCAGCAACAACAGCAAGATATGGAACGTATGAAATTGTTTGTACAGCTACGACAAGACCTAGAGAGGGTATGAACATACTTCTCATTAACTTTATTATTTTATCTCGTTAAATGCAGAGTTGTCAGTAAAAACTGTTCTTCGCTGTAGGTTCGAAATTTGTGTTACATGGTCAGCCGAAGAGAGAAATTATCACGATCGTATTTTCGATTGCGAGAACAAACCTTCCACAAGCAACAGCGATTTTGTCTCTGTCTGATCTACAAAAAACTATCACCCCAGCAGAACTGACGCCAATCATGGCTCCAATGTCTATGACCTTGTATATTTACGTGGGGAAACGATCCAAAAAGAAGGCTTTGAACAAGTCATTCAACTCATAGCAGGCGTACAGTCGAACATCCCCGCAATGAAAAAGGTTTGGCTTTTCCGTAATTATCGATGACAAGGAAACAGTTCTCAATCTGTGTGCGTTGAATTTATTTGGTTGCAGGATAAAAATGGAATCGTTGGTCGTCCCAATCATTTAAAGGAAGACAACCCATACAAACGCACGTACATGAATGGGGGCGAAAGTCGTTGATTCCGCTCGCTATCTTCCATCAGTGCCGAATCGGCTGCCTCTGATACTGAAACAAACAGTAGATGGAAGAGACCGGTATTTCAAATCATCTTCCTGTTCGAGTTTCTACGCCGATCACAATTTCCCATTTTTTATTCTTTCCGTCCAGGTGAGAACACCTTCGCAAACATCAATTACCTCGGTCGACAGCGATTTCGATGTAGCCATTACACAGCTTGGTTCCAAAAAAGCCAGTTCGAAAACTAGTGATAGAGCTGGCAAGTTCATTTACACCGACAGTGAAGAAGAAGCGGGACCTTTTAGGCTTTTGATGTTACCTGCTAAATTTTTGTTTAATTGTTTGTATTTTGTAAAAATAAATGTAAATCAATTACCAAAAATTTATGGTTTTATTTTAATTTAAACAAATTTTCTTGCGTCCTTTGGCTGCCGCGATCCGGACATTCCGCGGATGTTCCAATACGTACGTTCACTGAACGTACGGATTTGCCATCCTGCAGACGTCCAACTAAGGACGTCCGTAGTACTCCCAAATAAGGACGTTACCAGGACTTCCAATTAATTACGTCCGTAGGACGTCCTCCAGTGGACGTCCCTAAAACCGGACATTAGGACATCCTGGTGACGTACATCTGCCGTCAGAATAGGACGTCCCGATCGGCCAGCCAGGACGTAGATGGGATGTCCCTGGGACGGACAAAGGCTAGTAGGGTATGTATGTGCTATAATCTTTTTGTTTAAGGAAGGCAAGCCAGCATATGCCATCCAATTTCAGGGGAAAAGCAGGACTCTGATAAAATGAAAACTCAACTTAAACGGAAGTTAGATAAGTGGGAGAAGAAGAAACTAAACAAACAAAGGAAAAATAACAGATGCCAAGGTAAACTTTGATTTCGACAAAAAAAAATAGACCTTCAACTAATTTTACTTTTCTGTATTTTAACAGATAAAAGAATACTAAGCGCAATAGGTTAAAAAAAATGTGGAATTGATTGCGAGCTTGATAAACCAATTAGGAAAGAGAATAAAATCAACATCACAAACGAGAAAGAAGTTGGTTGAACGCATCGAAGAACAAGAAAAGAGAAAGGAACAACAACAGAAAAGGGATAAATCAACATTAAGAAAACGAAAAATGAAAGGAAAGCATAAACTGAATAAACTAGCGAAAAAAAAACAAACTTATCGTATGAATTGCCGATATTGACATGGATGAGCTGCCTCGTGTTCCATTATTTACAAGCCGTGCCATGATAGTTTTGTATAACAATACACTGGCATGCCTTCCATGATCCGAGCGGAACTCATTATTTTCGTTCTTGCCACGTAGGTCTCTATTTATGGTTTTGCGGCATATATTTTTTTTATTAAAAAATGTGCTTGTCTTAAATAATATATATATAATTTTTTTATTATTTATCAGTGTATTAAGGAGTACTTAGGGTAAAGCATGCCCCTCGTCTCCGGGAATTCGCATGGAATAAGGATATCAGCCAGGGGGGAGGGCGATACTAGGACTGGAAACGCCACTAACGAAAGGTCAAGGGCAAAAAATCAAACACTGTGTAAAAATAAACATAACTTTTATACATGAGCTGTGTAAAGCAATAGATAATGCGTGTAATCGTGCAAAAAAAATACAAATATGAATTCAAACAAAAAAGTTATGATGGACTGATTACACGAGCAATTGATAACGTGGTTTGGAGTGCGGAAAACTACATAAGCCGTCCGGTTCTTCCTTTATAACAGCGGGCTTTAGGGCTATTTCCCAAGGAGAAATAGGACCATTACTATGGAGAAATAGGACCTTTATGAGGGAGAAATAGGACCCTTCAAAATATGATTGATGATTGGGTCCTAATTCTCCGGGTCCTATTTCTCCAGGTCCTATTTTGGGGTCCTAAATCTCCGGGTCCTATTTCTCCAGGTCCTATTTCTCCGGCAATCCGAAATTTTTCACTCTTGCTTTTCCACTTTGGATTTTTTGTATTAGCTGATTCCAATTACTGCAGGCTTTTTGTTTGTCTGCCAGGGACTCGTTTTCTTCTTCAGCGAGTGTTAGGTCATCAGTTAGTGCCCCTATGACGACACAGCGGTCGTCTTCTTGCTCCTCTGTCTTTGGTAGTGGATTTCTTGAAAGACAATCTGCGTTGTCGTGCGTTTTTCCACTGCGGTATACGATCGTGATATCGTATTCTTGTAGCGACAAGCTCCAACGTGCTAAACGACCTGCTAGGTCTTTTTTGCTCATCAACCAACACAGTGCTTGATGATCTGTGACGACTTTCACTTTGCAGCCCCACACAAAACATCTAAACTTGGAGAGACACCACACTAATGCAAGACACTCTTTTTCAGTTATCGAATAGTTCACTTCCGATTTAGTCAGTAAACGGCTTGCGTATGCGATAGGACGTTCTGCCTCATCAATACGCTGGGCTAGCACACCTCCAATCCCGTATCCGCAGGCGTCAGGAAAAATTTCCATTGGCAAGTCGTAGTTGGGATGGGCTAACACTGGAGCTGAAGTAAGCGCTTTTTTCAGGGCAACGAAACTGTTTACCTGATCTTCTCCCCACACAAACGAAATTTCTTTCTTCGTGAGTGACGTGAGTGGGCGAGCGATTGAAGCAAAACCTTGAATATGACGTCGATAGTACGAACATAGGCCCAAAAAACTTTGCACTCGTTTAACTTTGTTTGCTGTAGAATAGCCTTCACTAGGTGATGGGAAGTTCGAGACTGCCTCGAGCTTTTCAGGATCTGGTGCTACACCATCTTTTGAAATCACATGTCCCAACACTTTTAGAGTGTGCTCCAAGAATGAGCATTTTGACCACTTTAGTTTCAAACCAGCTTTCACAAGGCAACTCAGCACTAAGCGAAGACGTTCCAAGTGTTGTTGGAAAGTTGCTGAGTAAATTATGACGTCATCTAGGTAGATCAGGCATGTTGTCCAGCGAAGTCCAGCCAAAATAATGTCCATGGCTCTCTGAAAAGTGCCAGGGGCATTAGTTAGACCAAACGGAAGAGTGCGAAACTGGTACAATCCATCTGCAGTGATGAAAGCTGTCTTCGGTCTGTCACTGCTAACCACTGGAACCTGGTGGTATCCTGCTTGCAAATCCATGCTTGAAAAGAACGTCGCCCCTTCTAGGCGACTCAGTGTATCCGCTATGCGCGGTAAAGGATAGGAATCTTTAACTGTTACCGCATTGAGCTTGCGATAGTCCACACAAAAACGCCAAGTTCCGTCTTTCTTCTTCACCAGAACCACTGGAGAAGACCAAGGGCTGTCAGACGGTTCAATTACTCCTCGACGTAGCATTCCTTCCACTTGATTTTGGATCACTGCTCTTTCTTTCCACGCACTCTTGTAAGGGAGTTGATGTATTGGGGCAGTAGTTCCCGTGTTAATGTCGTGTTTGACTACTGCACAATATCCCAAATCATCTTCATTTAGTGCAAAACAATGAATAAATTGCTTGAGGACTTTTAATGTTTCCTCTTTTTCTTCTTTTGTTAGATCCTTTGCAATTCTTTCTTCTAGGTGCTCTAACAATTGGCTCTCATCTTGATTCAAATCTTGTTCCTCGACTGAGGTGTCGATTGCTAGGACTTCTTGGCTCGCTTCTGTCTCTTTTGCCTCAGGGTGTTCTTCTAACGTCCCTAAGGTCACTCCTTTTTCTAGCCAAACCGTTCTCGGAGACAAGTTAGCAACAGGAATTTTTTCTAAATCTTTTTGGACTAGTGCATGACCGGTCGATAGGCTATTGGTCGCTAACAATGACTCCGAGGGTGTCACAATGCAGGAACCTTCCATCTTACTGGAAGCTGTTGTTGAAATCTGCTTAATTGAGTATGCTGGTATCTCTTGACGATCTCTTGTAACCAGATTGTTGTCCTTGACCTCTTCTGTTTGAATAGCCGAAATTTCCGGAAGTGGTGACTTCCCTGTCGTAAACGACAGTTCCTGAGATTCATAGTCAATGTGAATGGCTTGAAACTGTTGTAGGAAATCATTTCCCAATAGTAGTTCAAAACCTGACATTGGCATGACTATCGCGTTTCCTTTGATAGTCTTGCCTTTGTGGGTTACTACAATATCAGCTGTACTCTGTGGGGACAGAGTATGGCCGTTTACAAGACGTATTTTCGGTCCACTCCGGGGTTTTTCCACGAACCCCGTTTTTTTCAACAATTCAGGAGAAATCACTGTGACTGCGGCTCCTGTATCAATTAAAGCTGTTGCAGTTTCTTTACCGCACTTCACTTTTTCTTTAATCAATCTCGCAGGGCTCAAATTCAAAATGTAGTCTTCTGAACCACCTTTGCTTTCTTCTGGCATCACCAGTTCTTGAACCACCGAGTTTACGGATGGGTTTTCTTTTGAGCTTGTTCCTGCCCCAGCGTCCTTTGCCGGGCCTTTGTAATTCTCTGATTCAGGATTTCTGAAACAGCTTCGGGCAATGTGCCCTGCTTTTTTGCAGTAAAAACACTGTGGTTTACCGCTTGTTGTGCGTCCCTTGGGTCTGAACGGCCCTTTAGGTTTCGCTTGCTCTTGACTGCTTTGCTTAAACAATTTTTCACAAGTTTCTTGAATGACTTCACGCATCGTCTTTAAAAGATCAGCTTGTTGCTCCGGGTAGACGACTGAAAGGTTCGGAACTTGTTCAGATGACTTTTGTGATTCTGCCATGGGGTCCTTCCATCCTCTGGCTTCTGACATCATCGATGTCTCCGTATAGACTTTTGCCAGTTCTAGGAATTCTTCACACGTTTGTGGCTTCTGAGGATAGATTTTTCTAAAAAGTGCTGGTCGAAGACCTCTAAAAAGATGCTCTAGTCGGTGGACTTCCGACATGTTCGGGTCGACCAGTCTGCAAAGATTAAGAATTTCGTAGTAGTACCTGGTGGTTGGTTCATCCACTCCCTGGGTTCTACTTCTTAGTCTAGTTTCTTGAAAAAGACCATAGGAATTAGGCTGAAATTCTTTCAAAAATACCGAACGTAGACCAGGCACTGCAGGTCTTGCTTGATTTTCTCCGGCAGCCGGCTGTGCTGCCACATCTTGCCAGTCGTTTGGCACTCTTGCACACAAGAACCAATTTCTTGCGGCATCATCCAAGTACATGCAAAAGTTATTTCTTTTGTCCGCATCGCCCCAACCGTTGTGGGTAGAGATAGTCTCGTAGCGCTCTAACCATTGACGAGCGCCTTCCGTTGGGCTACCTCGAAAAATAGGTGGACTTATAAACTTTCTCACAGCCGCCATGACTGTTTCTTGCAATTGTCTTGGAGGTCCAACAATGTGTTGTCCTATCGGAAGAACAACCGGGTGGGTGGGTTCTATTAAATCTTCTTCAGAGTCAGAACTTGATTCTGACTGTCTTGCAGGATTTTCAAACCCTCTCTGGCGATTCGTCTCTGAACCTGAGGTCGCCAAATCTTCTCTTGACGTAGAAATTTCTGAGTCTTGTGCCTCGTTAGTTGCTGTGGTCTCGTTACCAGACAGCGCGGTGGGCAAGTCACGAAGCGGGTGCAATCGTCTACTTGGATCCCGGGGGCAACTAGGTAAACGTGAGCTATTCTTCTTCTGCATCGACTATCTTTAAAGCAGCACTAATTCGTTAACAACGGGTAACGAGCTGCATCTCCACCAATTGTCACACTGGACTTTACTTAATGAATTGTATTGAATTAAAAGGGGAAAATACAATGCATAACAGAAAGGAGGAATAACTACACTTTACTTGACTGAAATACAGGAACGTGAAGAGAACTTACTTGAGAACTTGAGTAGGACTTAAGATCTATCAGGAACTAACAAGAACTAACTTAGGGTAAAAAATGTATGGGCTTTTATACCCTCGTGAAGGATATACGCCCTATCTCTAGGGTTGAACGAATTCTAGGGAATGCCATATTTTACTAATTATTGGCGTGTCGTAGCGCCTCTTTTCAAGGGAAACTGTGCTGCAAACAATTAAATGTTGGCTGACGCCCCTTTCCAGAAATGGCAATCCCAATGCTATCTTTCCCTCGCGACAATATTGCCTAGTCGAGACAAAATATGACCCAATGAAATTCGTCAGATTTTCCTAGGCAAAAAGTTTACAATATGTTGACTTGCCAGTAAAATGCGTATCCGCAAAGGCTAGGTAGCCAGCTATTCCTACCCCCATGTACATAAAAGTGCACAAATCAATGGCTGTCGATATTACTCGATCCATTGCTTTTAGGGAAGGTTCTGGTATACTTCGAACACCTGCCTATGCATTTAAAAAGCTGATCATTAAATCTGGCATTCTCCTTGTCAATTTAAATATTTCCACTCACGTTTGGCATCATAAAGCCATGGAAAATATCGGTACGCATTGGAGTACACCCCCCATTTTCCATACTTCAATATTTGAAGACATTCCTTCGGTTAGGCCCTGGACACCAGCCTCAAAGAAGGACTGAAAAAGAAAAAAAAATCTGTCATAACTGCACTGTTATTTTGGTAGCATACTTCATGTAGAAGGATGCATAAAACATAATTAAGGGCAGGGAATCATGTACATGCTTTCAAAACCAATAACATGTACTACATAGCCACAGAAACTGTTGACACTACATCCAATGTTTCAATATCTCTCAAGAGGCACAGAGGTATATGATGAACATGCTATTTCCTGTGTATGATTAAGTTATATATTTTAGAACCTTATGGAAATAATATCACTGGCATCCAGTAGAGAGCTTACCTGCCATAAGAATAAGTATTCGTGCTGACTGCAAGGAGTAATTTACACCTATTTTGATTAATATTTCTGGACCGAGATCGCCAAGTACAACCAGATAGACAATGCAGCAGCCCAGATAATGGCTATTTCCTCATTTCGCCCTTAGATTTTTATATGTTAAGGAAATGCTTAAATATTCGGCAGAGATAGGAGTTTCGGTTTGACAGTTTTTATTTTAATTATTGAAAAAATAGCCAAAAAGGTTGCGCTAAGCACTTGACTGACATACTAGTATCCTCCAGACCTGCCCCGATGGAGATCATATTGCTGTACTATATGATCCCCATCTCGCATCAGCTGATAGCTCTTACATCTCTATTCAGTTCTGCATTGGAATGGGGGGCCAATGATTGGTGGACCAATCATTGTGGGTGCCATCATCATCATACCAACGCTTGACGTTTCGAGTTGTAATTGCTTACAGACTCTTGGTACTAGTTCCCAACATTGGGAGGGTACCATACCCAGTCATTGTTCAAGTGCCGCTACGTTAAAGATGTTCACGCAACTATTATATACCGTGAATGACGACCCCAAACCATGTTGATAACGCTAGCGGGCATTTTCCGTCTTAAACTAATTCTCATTTAAATTCAGTGAAACTATTGCACAATGTAATAAATGAACTGTATTCAGAAAATAGTGATAAACAACATCCAAGGTAATTATAAACAAAACACTTGAGTAAATCTTTAAAATTTTCAATTATTATGTAGCACTCACGAATTAGGGCGTGGCATCACGCACCGTTAATGACATGCAAGAATACTCCATATCACCTTGCGGCCGATTTTGGCACTAGTGCATTCATGCATTGGCTTGGTGCTATTCTAGTTGTGAAGGGAAAGTAAGTTAAAGCTAATGTAGGTTTGTCATTATTTATTTTTTGCATTCATATCCAAACGTATAAGTAGCCCTGCATGCAGCTCATCGCGTCTGTTGGGCCATAATACTTTAACAATCACGGTTTCTAAATTTCCGCTTTGGAAAACAATGACCTTATGCCACATTCCCAGGACTTATCAAGTCTAGTTGATAATGGTTGTTCGTAATTACAATCCATTCAGTTGTCACCATGAATATTCCACAAAGGATTTTTTGAACGTTAGTTACCTTTTGGGTTATGCGTTAAAGATTGAGTCTACATGTTCAGGTATAATACATATGCATATGCATGCAAGTATATACATAAAATACATATGCAAACGTTGAATGATCAAAGAAGTTTGATGTTTCACGCTAGCGCTGTAGCGTACTGGCGCGCTAGTAATTGTTTCGATTCGCACACACATTTATTTCATATTTTAGATTACTCCAAAAGTATAAACTCTACGTAAAGACAAATTCCATTTTCATGTTCCTTGAGTAATTTTTAATCAGAATCATCTATAGTTATCTAGATTCAATGCTATTATTTTTTAATAGGAAAAAATTTTAAGCCCGACAATTTAAGCGCGGGCTTATTTTTTAACCCAACTTTACCGTTTTTTACGTTTTATTAAAAAACTTTGAGTCCCACGAGAACACAATCCTCACAATCGTGATCTCCGTTCAATTCTGCATCGAAACCATGTATTTAAAGCGAAATCTAACATTTTGTCAAATTGCCAAGAGAGAGAAGGCCTTCTCACTTTTGTCAAAATCGGAAAAAATCGAAATCTCTCGGAATGCGATGAAAATCCCACAGTATAACCCTATTTTAACGCGGATTCAGAAAAAACCATTTGTTTTATTTTCAAGTAAGCCGTTTTTGAAATAATCGTAATTTAAAGATAAAGTCGGGCTTATTTTTTTAGTCGGGCTTATTTTTTTAAACCCAACTTCCCCGTTTTTTACGTTTTATTAAAACACTATGAGTTCCACGAGAAAACAACCCTCATATTCGTGATGCCCGTTCAATTCTGCATCGAAACCACGTATTTAAAGCGAAATCTAAAATTTTGCCAAAATTTTTTCTCGCTTTTCCATTTTTCCTCAAATCCTAGATTTCATTAAAAATACAGTATTCCGATGCGAAATTGATCGCTGATCATGAAAATGGGGTATGTTTTTATATCAGACTTCTATTTTTTGAATTAACCCGTAAAAAAAACAGAAAGTCGGGCTTATTAAGTCGGGCTTATTTAGTCGGGCTTAAAAAATTTTTCGGTCAGTATATAGACAATTAACTAGAAATGTGACCGGTAGATGGCGATAGAAGTCAAACAGAAAAAAAAACAATATTTTTTATTTTTATTTGGGTAAAACGGATTGCCGTATTGCCATATGTACTCTTGTTTTTGGTTAACGATATGGATGCAATTACATTCAATGAGCGATGCCTGGAAGATGACTACTACTACACATTAGGTTGCGATGATTCCTCCAGTGTAAGTTTCGGTCAGATTTGTGCTGTTTGTTCTTTTTTTTTAGTTCTTTATATTCACTTCATACATAAATAGGTTGACCAAATATTAACCGAATACAAACACAGAGTATTACGTTGTCATCCTGATAAGAATCCATATGACAAGTCCACTACTCAGTTTCAAAAACTTCAGGTAAATAGATTTTGCACATTAACCAAGTAATGTGATAGATACAGTTAATTTCTGGTCATTCCAACAGGAAGCTAAGGAGGTGCTCTGTGACCCAGAAAAGCGAAATGATTATGACAGATGGAAAACAAGTGGAATAACAATTTCACACAAGCAATGGATTGTCATAAATAAACGATCTACTGCCGTAAGTATTATATGTGCAACATCAGGATGTCTTTCTATGTAGGTTTAAAGTAAAATAGATTGAAATATTAAAATTAACACAGGTTCTCCACTGGGCCATACCAAAACATGAACAAAAAATGCTACAGGCAAGATAGAAACGTTCGTCAAACAAGGTAAATGCAAATTTTTCGTTCTGTACATTAATGCCATAAAGCATTTATTTTAGGACTTTGAATACCAGCAATCCTTGTAAGAATGGAATTTTGACATTAATTTCATTGCAGAAACAATACGGAATGTATTTGCAACAGGTATTTCTTGTGAAACGAAAAAAAACTTTTTTTTTATTGATTTCAGATTTGCTGATAAAATTATATTGTTCCCTTACAAAAAACTGTATGTGCAATTGCCAAGATTTCGTTCTCAATAATAAGCTAATATTTTTTAAACAGAAGAGTCAGAAGGGGTGAAATTGTTAAATGGTAATTATGGCCAACAGATATTGATTAATGCTTTTTAGTTTGTGGTTCCGAACTGAATGACAATTTCTATTTATACAATACTTTTTACTGCAACCTTTATATTTCGTTCACGTCTGGAAATGAGACGACCGAAACAAGGAGCCGAGGGCGTAAATGTCCCAAAGACTGTTCAAGAAAGTCACACACAAAAGGTAAACACTTGACAAACAATATTTAATATAAGAAATGCGTTCATACGAAATCCAACCAAAAACGCAAACTTACAACACGAGAATAACCTTACATAAATCCAGAACAAAACCACACAAGAAATGTGAAGAGCACTTGTCAAATATAACCGTTCACGATCAAGCTACGCGAAAAAGAGAGGGATTGCCAGCTTAGACAGCTGACACTTCCGGCAAGCGCCATCTGGCGTTCATTACAACAACATTTAGAAAAGTATATAGATAATAATAGGATGCCATCTGGCGCTGGAAATCAAGACTACTGTTTTTCTAACTTATCAATAATAACAACATGAGCATTACAAGAAGAGGAAACACGTTGCTGAACTTTAGAAACTGAATATTTTAAAGTACTATTCTGGTGTCAAAAGAAAATTTCTTAATGTTATCAATCAAGGTAAATAGTGTCATTTCTGTAGGTAAATGTTTCTTGTACATGTTTTCTGAAAACGTAATTGTGTTAATTATTTTTTTTTTGTCTTTTAGTTCATTAAAGGGACATACTATGTCTGAACAATGTAGATGTGAAGATACTAAGAGGAACGAGGAGTTAGGCAAGATAGGTACGTTGTTCGTCAACTAGGTAAATGCATGTTTTTTTTTATTTTTCAAAATGATTTGGCTAATATTCTATGAAAAAAGGCATGGTGTTTAGTAGGAAATCCATTTTGAAAAGATGGCAATGTCTTAACGATACAGCAACAGCGCCAAAGAATCTCTCATTTGCATCAGAACGTGGATCGCTACACTTTCAGTTGATCGTATTTGTTTCTGCTATAATATTCATGAGCGTTTATTCGATCATTCTAAACTATGACATGTGTTTTCTTTTGTTGTTTCAAATATTTTAACCTGTCCATCGTCTGCCTAGATGAAGCTTTCTCATCGTAAACATTTTTTTTTTCAGAAAATGAGTCTTCTGGAAGAAGAACTTTTGCCACCGAACGATTTGACATCAAACAAATGAATGTATACTTGTGAGTATTGACCAAACAGATGTCGCGGTTCTTCATTAATCATCAGTCTCATATTTAATGTGTTCGAAAAAGAAAAACTTCAAATAGTTGGAAAAATGCCAACGTTAAAGACTGTATTGGATGGTGACGTGACGTGACGTGACGTTACGGCCATCATAACAGTTCCGACATTTGTGTCACATGGGGAAGAGAAACATTTTGACCCGTAATGATGCATCACTCGTGTCAGTTGCACTAAAACCCTATAATCTTTTTTTTTTCTTAAAATCTTTTTAAACATACTGAATAGTAAAAAATGTCATTGAAAATATTATCCTCTATTTCTGCGGCTCGAAAAATCTTTTCTCGTCCTGCGAATGGTATTATTTTAAAATTAATTACACACCTGATTGTTACATTGAGTTAATTGTATTTTTTTTCTGTATCACGATACGGCGATTTTTTTTCCTACTTCGTCTTACGCAACTATCTTCAGCTACACAATCATGGCAAATGACTGTCAATGGCATTAACAACCCATGATTACTTTGTAATTTTTGTATTATTAATTATTAGGAAACATTTATACATCACACACATTTTATTACAACTGACACATTTACATAATTGACACCAGAAACATACACACACACATGACACCAATTACACTTTCTGCAACTATTGGGTATTAAACCCTAATATTCGGCATAGCTTGCCGATACTCAACCATTGAGCTATAGTCACATATAATTTCAGTCTCGTATACCTTGAGTCAACGCACGATCATTTTGTATAGTCAATGTTTTCTTCTTGCTATGCTATTTGCCAGTCTGATCAGCGACTGTATAACTATCATAGCTTATTTGTAAAGCGTCTGGCTGCGGGTATCAACATACTAAGGTTGAAACCCAGTTCGATGCTCAACCTTGGACTAAATTCACACATGAATTCTCTCTTCTATAGCTTGAGTCATAATATTATTATATAGTCAATGTATCTCATCTCGATATGCTATTTGTTAGTCTCCTTTCTTATGGTGTAAATACCGCAGATTATACGTAGAAAGTCCGCTTTTGACTTCAGTAATTGCTCACACAGGAATAACACAGTTTTGCACACACAATCAGATTGGTTGAGCACCAAACTGATCTTGGTACTTTTATCTCGATTGTTTTCACCTGTTTCACTTCACGTTGAGGGGAAGCACACGTGCACTGTGGGAGCTTGTGGTAGTTCTCTCTATGGATTAATGCAACGGTTTATTTGTATCTGGACTGCTGGAACTGCCGATTGCACAACCGCCAGACTAATATTTGAAATTGCTAATTCTTCAATCGCGGCTGTTACATCATTATTGGATCCCAATTCTTCGTTTTTTTCTCCTGAAAATGAACGAAAACCAGTAAATAAAAGATCTATGTAGTAGATCAAATTGTCCTAATGATAGTATTGAATAAGAATAAAAAAGCGAGACGAAAAACACAACAACTTAAACGATAATCTGGGAATGAAATCCCAAACCGAATGCTGACCTATTGAAGCTAAGAGGTTCATTGAAGGATTTATCACCAAGTCTATTGAAGTTGTCCATCATGACTACTGCTGGCGATGACTGAGGCAACGGAAGGTCAAATTTGGCTTCGATTTCCCTTAAACTAGGCGGAATGATGACCTCAGCGTGAGTTTCCGAGTATTCTTCCTCTGCATAAATATTGGCAGCGGTGCCCAAAAGAAGAATAATCAATCCGCACACGAACAGTACCTAACGCACGGAGAATTCTTTAGTTATTGCGAGTGACAAAATTCTTCGAAGACCCACTTTGGCAATCCAGCGTTCACCAGAAGTCGATGGGACAACTTGCAGATAAATCCACGCAGGCGCAACACAACAAACTGCCGTTCCTGAAGTGGCACCCACCAGACCTAAAACGAACTCGACATTCGGAATGCAGATACCAACAGACACCAATCGACATTTATATTTTCTTTTTCATCTTATTGTACTAGATTTCAATAAACTTTACCTATTATTAAGGTTGCCGTGACGATTATGAATGTCAGGATTTTGAAACGGAAATCCGAAAGTGAGCCGGTTGTTCCTCCTGACATCCCGCCACTAGTTTCAGACGTCTGAAGGGATTCCTCAACTTAAAAAACAAACAAAAGCAAACACTTTGGCATAACGATTACATCATCAATGAATTAACGCTTTACCTTTCCATACACTAATGAATGAAAGCTTGTCCTGCAGGGCAAAACACACGACGGAAAGCTCAAGATAATCGATAGCAGGAATCCCACTTTCATAAGGTCAGTTACAAAAGACGGCGCAAAACTTATGAGGATATTGCCTAGTCGAGACAAAATATGACCCAATGAAATTCGTCAGATTTTCCTAGGCAAAAAGTTTACAATATGTTGACTTGCCAGTAAAATGCGTATCCGCAAAGGCTAGGTAGCCAGCTATTCCTACCCCCATGTACATAAAAGTGCACAAATCAATGGCTGTCGATATTACTCGATCCATTGCTTTTAGGGAAGGTTCTGGTATACTTCGAACACCTGCCTATGCATTTAAAAAGCTGATCATTAAATCTGGCATTCTCCTTGTCAATTTAAATATTTCCACTCACGTTTGGCATCATAAAGCCATGGAAAATATCGGTACGCATTGGAGTACACCCCCTATTTTCCATACTTCAATATTTGAAGACATTCCTTCGGTTAGGCCCTGGACACCAGCCTCAAAGAAGGACTGAAAAAGAAAAAAAAATCTGTCATAACTGCACTGTTATTTTGGTAGCATACTTCATGTAGAAGGATGCATAAAACATAATTAAGGGCAGGGAATCATGTACATGCTTTCAAAACCAATAACATGTACTACATAGCCACAGAAACTGTTGACACTACATCCAATGTTTCAATATCTCTCAAGAGGCACAGAGGTATATGATGAACATGCTATTTCCTGTGTATGATTAAGTTATATATTTTAGAACCTTATGGAAATAATATCACTGGCATCCAGTAGAGAGCTTACCTGCCATAAGAATAAGTATTCGTGCTGACTGCAAGGAGTAATTTACACCTATTTTGATTAATATTTCTGGACCGAGATCGCCAAGTACAACCAGATAGGCAATGCAGCAGCCCAGATAATGGCTATTTCCTCATTTCGCCCTTAGATTTTTATATGTTAAGGAAATGCTTAAATATTCGGCAGAGATAGGAGTTTCGGTTTGACAGTTTTTATTTTAATTATTGAAAAAATAGCCAAAAAGGTTGCGCTAAGCACTTGACTGACATACTAGTATCCTCCAGACCTGCCCCGATGGAGATCATATTGCTGTACTATATGATCCCCATCTCTCATCAGCTGATAGCTCTTACATCTCTATTCAGTTCTGCATTGGAATGGGGGGCCAATGATTGGTGGACCAATCATTGTGGGTGCCATCATCATCATACCAACGCTTGACGTTTCGAGTTGTAATTGCTTACAGACTCTTGGTACTAGTTCCCAACATTGGGAGGGTACCATACCCAGTCATTGTTCAAGTGCCGCTACGTTAAAGATGTTCACGCAACTATTATATACCGTGAATGACGACCCCAAACCATGTTGATAACGCTAGCGGGCATTTTCCGTCTTAAACTAATTCTCATTTAAATTCAGTGAAACTATTGCACAATGTAATAAATGAACTGTATTCAGAAAATAGTGATAAACAACATCCAAGGTAATTATAAACAAAACACTTGAGTAAATGTTTAAAATTTTCAATTATTATGTAGCACTCACGAATTAGGGCGTGGCATCACGCACCGTTAATGACATGCAAGAATACTCCATATCACCTTGCGGCCGATTTTGGCACTAGTGCATTCATGCATTGGCTTGGTGCTATTCTAGTTGTGAAGGGAAAGTAAGTTAAAGCTAATGTAGGTTTGTCATTATTTATTTTTTGCATTCATATCCAAACGTATAAGTAGCCCTGCATGCAGCTCATCGCGTCTGTTGGGCCATAATACTTTAACAATCACGGTTTCTAAATTTCCGCTTTGGAAAACAATGACCTTATGCCACATTCCCAGGACTTATCAAGTCTAGTTGATAATGGTTGTTCGTAATTACAATCCATTCAGTTGTCACCATGAATATTCCACAAAGGATTTTTTGAACGTTAGTTACCTTTTGGGTTATGCGTTAAAGATTGAGTCTACATGTTCAGGTATAATACATATGCATATGCATGCAAGTATATACATAAAATACATATGCAAACGTTGAATAATCAAAGAAGTTTGATGTTTCACGCTAGCGCTGTAGCGTACTGGCGCGCTAGTAATGGTTTCGTTTCGCACACACATTTATTTCATATTTTAGATTACTCCAAAAGTATAAACTCTACGTAAAGACAAATTCCATTTTCATGTTCCTTGAGTAATTTTTAATCAGAATCATCTATAGTTATCTAGATTTAATGCTATTATTTTTTAATAGGAAAAAATTTTAAGCCCGACAATATAAGCGCGGGCTTATTTTTTAACCCAACTTTACCGTTTTTTACGTTTTATTAAAAAACTTTGAGTCCCACGAGAACACAATCCTCACAATCGTGATCTCCGTTCAATTCTGCATCGAAACCATGTATTTAAAGCGAAATCTAACATTTTGTCAAAATTGCTAAGAGAGAAGGCTATAGCCTTCTCACTTTTGTCAAAATCGGAAAAAATCGAAATCTCACGGAATGCGATGAAAATCCCACAGTATAACCCTATTTTAACGCGGATTCAGAAAAAACCATTTGAAAAACAGAAAGTCGGGCTTATTAAGTCGGGCATATTTAGTCGGGCTTAAAAATTTTTTCGGTCAGTGTATAGACAATTAACTAGAAATGTGACCGGTAGATGGCGATAGAAGTCAAACAGAAAAAAAAACCCAATATTTTTTATTTTTATTTGGGTAAAACGGATTGCCGTATTGCCATATGTACTCTTGTTTTTGGTTAACGATATGGATGCAATTACATTCAATGAGCGATGCCTGGAAGATGACTACTACTACACATTAGTTTGCGATGATTCCTCCAGTGTAAGTTTCGGTCAGATTTGTGCTGTTTGTTCTTTTTTTTTAGTTCTTTATATTCACTTCATACATAAATAGGTTGACCAAATATTAACGGAATACAAACACAGAGTATTACGTTGTCATCCTGATAAGAATCCATATGACAAGTCCACTACTCAGTTTCAAAAACTTCAGGTAAATAGATTCTGCACATTAACCAAGTAATGTGATAGATACAGTTAATTTCTGGTCATTCCAACAGGAAGCTAAGGAGGTGCTCTGTGACCCAGAAAAGCGAAATGATTATGGCAGATGGAAAACAAGTGGAATAACAATTTCATACAAGCAATGGATTGTCATAAATAAACGATCTACTGCCGTAAGTATTATATGTGCAACATCAGGATGTCTTTCTATGTAGGTTTAAAGTAAAATAGATTGAAATATTAAAATTAACA
>NW_026712473.1:0-32422 GCF_022539665.2 Daphnia carinata
CTGTTTTTGATGTATTTTATTAATTTTTACGATTTCAATGCGAAAATGACTGTGTTTAATGAAATCATTAGAATTTTACTCACATAATTCACTACAATTACAACTACATTTGATTTAAATAGTTAAGGATATTGGACTGGTAACCATCGCGTTTGGCGAACAACCAATGTAAAAACTCACCACCAGCTGGCGTTTAGTAAAACATGATAAACCTGGTTCTTCGAACATTCGGTATTTGGCTATGCTTACTAACTTTGATTCGGCAACCTGTTTTTGACGTATTTTATTAATTTTTACGATTTCAATGCGAAAATGACTGTGTTTAATGAAATCATTAGAATTTTACACACATAATTCACTACAATTACAAGTACATTTGATTTAAATAGTTAAGGATATTGGACTGGTAACCATCGCGTTTGGCGAACAACCAATGTAAAAACTCACCACCAGCTGGCGTTTAGTAAAACATGATAAACCTTGGTTCTTCGAACATTCGGTATTTGGCTATGCTTACTAACTTTGATTCGGCAACCTGTTTTTGACGTATTTTATTAATTTTTACGATTTCAATGCGAAAATGACTGTGTTTAATGAAATCATTAGAATTTTACACACATAATTCACTACAATTACAAGTACATTTGATTTAAATAGTTAAGGATATTGGACTGGTAACCATCGCGTTTGGCGAACAACCAATGTAAAAACTCACCACCAGCTGGCGTTTAGTAAAACATGATAAACCTTGGTTCTTCGAACATTCGGTATTTGGCTATGCTTACTAACTTTGATTCGGCAACCTGTTTTTGACGTATTTTATTAATTTTTACGATTTCAATGCGAAAATGACTGTGTTTAATGAAATCATTAGAATTTTACACACATAATTCACTACAATTACAAGTACATTTGATTTAAATAGTTAAGGATATTGGACTGGTAACCATCGCGTTTGGCGAACAACCAATGTAAAAACTCACCACCAGCTGGCGTTTAGTAAAACATGATAAACCTTGGTTCTTCGAACATTCGGTATTTGGCTATGCTTACTAACTTTGATTCGGCAACCTGTTTTTGACGTATTTTATTAATTTTTACGATTTCAATGCGAAAATGACTGTGTTTAATGAAATCATTAGAATTTTACACACATAGTTCACTAAAATTACAAGTACATTTGATTTAAATAGTTAAGGATATTGGACTGGTAACCATCTCGTTTGACGAACAACCAATGTAAAAACTCACCACCAGCTGGCGTTTAGTAAAACATCATAAACCTTGGTTCTTCGAACATTCGGTATTTGGCTATGCTTACTAACTTTGATTCGGCAACCTGTTTTTGACGTATTTTATTAATTTTTACGATTTCAATGCGAAAATGACTGTGTTTAATGAAATCATTAGAATTTTACACACATAATTCACTACAATTACAAGTACATTTGATTTAAATAGTTAAGGATATTGGACTGGTAACCATCGCGTTTGGCGAACAACCAATGTAAAAACTCACCACCAGCTGGCGTTTAGTAAAACATGATAAACCTTGGTTCTTCGAACATTCGGTATTTGGCTATGCTTACTAACTTTGATTCGGCAACCTGTTTTTGACGTATTTTATTAATTTTTACGATTTCAATGCGAAAATGACTGTGTTTAATGAAATCATTAGAATTTTACACACATAATTCACTACAATTACAAGTACTTTTGATTTAAATAGTTAAGGATATTGGACTGGTAACCATCGCGTTTGGCGAACAACCAATGTAAAAACTCACCACCAGCTGGCGTTTAGTAAAACATGATAAACCTTGGTTCTTCGAACATTCGGTATTTGGCTATGCTTACTAACTTTGAATCGGCAACCTGTTTTTGACGTATTTTATTAATTTTTACGATTTCAATGCGAAAATGACTGTGTTTAATGAAATCATTAGAATTTTACACACATAATTCACTACAATTACAAGTACATTTGATTTAAATAGTTAAGGATATTGGACTGGTAACCATCGCGTTTGGCGAACAACCAATGTAAAAACTCACCACCAGCTGGCGTTTAGTAAAACATGATAAACCTTGGTTCTTCGAACATTCGGTATTTGGCTATGCTTACTAACTTTGAATCGGCAACCTGTTTTTGACGTATTTTATTAATTTTTACGATTTCAATGCGAAAATGACTGTGTTTAATGAAATCATTAGAATTTTACACACACACATAATTCACTACAATTACAAGTACATTTGATTTAAATAGTTAAGGATATTGGACTGGTAACCATCGCGTTTGGCGAACAACCAATGTAAAAACTCACCACCAGCTGGCGTTTAGTAAAACATGATAAACCTTGGTTCTTCGAACATTCGGTATTTGGCTATGCTTACTAACTTTGATTCGGCAACCTGTTTTTGACGTATTTTATTAATTTTTACGATTTCAATGCGAAAATGACTGTGTTTAATGAAATCATTAGAATTTTACACACATAATTCACTACAATTACAAGTACATTTGATTTAAATAGTTAAGGATATTGGACTGGTAACCATCGCGTTTGGCGAACAACCAATGTAAAAACTCACCACCAGCTGGCGTTTAGTAAAACATGATAAACCTTGGTTCTTCGAACATTCGGTATTTGGCTATGCTTACTAACTTTGATTCGGCAACCTGTTTTTGACGTATTTTATTAATTTTTACGATTTCAATGCGAAAATGACTGTGTTTAATGAAATCATTAGAATTTTACACACATAATTCACTACAATTACAAGTACATTTGATTTAAATAGTTAAGGATATTGGACTGGTAACCATCGCGTTTGGCGAACAACCAATGTAAAAACTCACCACCAGCTGGCGTTTAGTAAAACATGATAAACCTTGGTTCTTCGAACATTCGGTATTTGGCTATGCTTACTAACTTTGATTCGGCAACCTGTTTTTGACGTATTTTATTAATTTTTACGATTTCAATGCGAAAATGACTGTGTTTAATGAAATCATTAGAATTTTACACACATAATTCACTACAATTACAAGTACATTTGATTTAAATAGTTAAGGATATTGGACTGGTAACCATCGCGTTTGGCGAACAACCAATGTAAAAACTCACCACCAGCTGGCGTTTAGTAAAACATGATAAACCTTGGTTCTTCGAACATTCGGTATTTGGCTATGCTTACTAACTTTGATTCGGCAACCTGTTTTTGACGTATTTTATTAATTTTTACGATTTCAATGCGAAAATGACTGTGTTTAATGAAATCATTAGAATTTTACACACATAATTCACTACAATTACAAGTACATTTGATTTAAATAGTTAAGGATATTGGACTGGTAACCATCGCGTTTGGCGAACAACCAATGTAAAAACTCACCACCAGCTGGCGTTTAGTAAAACATGATAAACCTTGGTTCTTCGAACATTCGGTATTTGGCTATGCTTACTAACTTTGATTCGGCAACCTGTTTTTGACGTATTTTATTAATTTTTACGATTTCAATGCGAAAATGACTGTGTTTAATGAAATCATTAGAATTTTACACACATAATTCACTACAATTACAAGTACATTTGATTTAAATAGTTAAGGATATTGGACTGGTAACCATCGCGTTTGGCGAACAACCAATGTAAAAACTCACCACCAGCTGGCGTTTAGTAAAACATGATAAACCTTGGTTCTTCGAACATTCGGTATTTGGCTATGCTTACTAACTTTGAATCGGCAACCTGTTTTTGACGTATTTTATTAATTTTTACGATTTCAATGCGAAAATGACTGTGTTTAATGAAATCATTAGAATTTTACACACATAATTCACTACAATTACAAGTACATTTGATTTAAATAGTTAAGGATATTGGACTGGTAACCATCGCGTTTGGCGAACAACCAATGTAAAAACTCACCACCAGCTGGCGTTTAGTAAAACATGATAAACCTTGGTTCTTCGAACATTCGGTATTTGGCTATGCTTACTAACTTTGATTCGGCAACCTGTTTTTGACGTATTTTATTAATTTTTACGATTTCAATGCGAAAATGACTGTGTTTAATGAAATCATTAGAATTTTACACACATAATTCACTACAATTACAAGTACATTTGATTTAAATAGTTAAGGATATTGGACTGGTAACCATCGCGTTTGGCGAACAACCAATGTAAAAACTCACCACCAGCTGGCGTTTAGTAAAACATGATAAACCTTGGTTCTTCGAACATTCGGTATTTGGCTATGCTTACTAACTTTGATTCGGCAACCTGTTTTTGACGTATTTTATTAATTTTTACGATTTCAATGCGAAAATGACTGTGTTTAATGAAATCATTAGAATTTTACACACATAATTCACTACAATTACAAGTACATTTGATTTAAATAGTTAAGGATATTGGACTGGTAACCATCGCGTTTGGCGAACAACCAATGTAAAAACTCACCACCAGCTGGCGTTTAGTAAAACATGATAAACCTTGGTTCTTCGAACATTCGGTATTTGGCTATGCTTACTAACTTTGATTCGGCAACCTGTTTTTGACGTATTTTATTAATTTTTACGATTTCAATGCGAAAATGACTGTGTTTAATGAAATCATTAGAATTTTACACACATAATTCACTACAATTACAAGTACATTTGATTTAAATAGTTAAGGATATTGGACTGGTAACCATCGCGTTTGGCGAACAACCAATGTAAAAACTCACCACCAGCTGGCGTTTAGTAAAACATGATAAACCTTGGTTCTTCGAACATTCGGTATTTGGCTATGCTTACTAACTTTGATTCGGCAACCTGTTTTTGACGTATTTTATTAATTTTTACGATTTCAATGCGAAAATGACTGTGTTTAATGAAATCATTAGAATTTTACACACATAATTCACTACAATTACAAGTACATTTGATTTAAATAGTTAAGGATATTGGACTGGTAACCATCGCGTTTGGCGAACAACCAATGTAAAAAACTCACCACCAGCTGGCGTTTAGTAAAACATGATAAACCTTGGTTCTTCGAACATTCGGTATTTGGCTATGCTTACTAACTTTGATTCGGCAACCTGTTTTTGACGTATTTTATTAATTTTTACGATTTCAATGCGAAAATGACTGTGTTTAATGAAATCATTAGAATTTTACACACATAATTCACTACAATTACAAGTACATTTGATTTAAATAGTTAAGGATATTGGACTGGTAACCATCGCGTTTGGCGAACAACCAATGTAAAAACTCACCACCAGCTGGCGTTTAGTAAAACATGATAAACCTTGGTTCTTCGAACATTCGGTATTTGGCTATGCTTACTAACTTTGATTCGGCAACCTGTTTTTGACGTATTTTATTAATTTTTACGATTTCAATGCGAAAATGACTGTGTTTAATGAAATCATTAGAATTTTACACACATAATTCACTACAATTACAAGTACATTTGATTTAAATAGTTAAGGATATTGGACTGGTAACCATCGCGTTTGGCGAACAACCAATGTAAAAACTCACCACCAGCTGGCGTTTAGTAAAACATGATAAACCTTGGTTCTTCGAACATTCGGTATTTGGCTATGCTTACTAACTTTGATTCGGCAACCTGTTTTTGACGTATTTTATTAATTTTTACGATTTCAATGCGAAAATGACTGTGTTTATTGAAATCATTAGAATTTTACACACATAATTCACTACAATTACAAGTACATTTGATTTAAATAGTTAAGGATATTGGACTGGTAACCATCGCGTTTGGCGAACAACCAATGTAAAAACTCACCACCAGCTGGCGTTTAGTAAAACATGATAAACCTTGGTTCTTCGAACATTCGGTATTTGGCTATGCTTACTAACTTTGATTCGGCAACCTGTTTTTGACGTATTTTATTAATTTTTACGATTTCAATGCGAAAATGACTGTGTTTAATGAAATCATTAGAATTTTACACACATAATTCACTACAATTACAAGTACATTTGATTTAAATAGTTAAGGATATTGGACTGGTAACCATCGCGTTTGGCGAACAACCAATGTAAAAACTCACCACCAGCTGGCGTTTAGTAAAACATGATAAACCTTGGTTCTTCGAACATTCGGTATTTGGCTATGCTTACTAACTTTGATTCGGCAACCTGTTTTTGACGTATTTTATTAATTTTTACGATTTCAATGCGAAAATGACTGTGTTTAATGAAATCATTAGAATTTTACACACATAATTCACTACAATTACAAGTACATTTGATTTAAATAGTTAAGGATATTGGACTGGTAACCATCGCGTTTGGCGAACAACCAATGTAAAAACTCACCACCAGCTGGCGTTTAGTAAAACATGATAAACCTTGGTTCTTCGAACATTCGGTATTTGGCTATGCTTACTAACTTTGATTCGGCAACCTGTTTTTGACGTATTTTATTAATTTTTACGATTTCAATGCGAAAATGACTGTGTTTAATGAAATCATTAGAATTTTACACACATAATTCACTACAATTACAAGTACATTTGATTTAAATAGTTAAGGATATTGGACTGGTAACCATCGCGTTTGGCGAACAACCAATGTAAAAACTCACCACCAGCTGGCGTTTAGTAAAACATGATAAACCTTGGTTCTTCGAACATTCGGTATTTGGCTATGCTTACTAACTTTGATTCGGCAACCTGTTTTTGACGAATTTTATTAATTTTTACGATTTCAATGCGAAAATGACTGTGTTTAATGAAATCATTAGAATTTTACACACATAATTCACTACAATTACAAGTACATTTGATTTAAATAGTTAAGGATATTGGACTGGTAACCATCGCGTTTGGCGAACAACCAATGTAAAAACTCACCACCAGCTGGCGTTTAGTAAAACATGATAAACCTTGGTTCTTCGAACATTCGGTATTTGGCTATGCTTACTAACTTTGATTCGGCAACCTGTTTTTGACGTATTTTATTAATTTTTACGATTTCAATGCGAAAATGACTGTGTTTAATGAAATCATTAGAATTTTACACACATAATTCACTACAATTACAAGTACATTTGATTTAAATAGTTAAGGATATTGGACTGGTAACCATCGCGTTTGGCGAACAACCAATGTAAAAACTCACCACCAGCTGGCGTTTAGTAAAACATGATAAACCTTGGTTCTTCGAACATTCGGTATTTGGCTATGCTTACTAACTTTGATTCGGCAACCTGTTTTTGACGTATTTTATTAATTTTTACGATTTCAATGCGAAAATGACTGTGTTTAATGAAATCATTAGAATTTTACACACATAATTCACTACAATTACAAGTACATTTGATTTAAATAGTTAAGGATATTGGACTGGTAACCATCGCGTTTGGCGAACAACCAATGTAAAAACTCACCACCAGCTGGCGTTTAGTAAAACATGATAAACCTTGGTTCTTCGAACATTCGGTATTTGGCTATGCTTACTAACTTTGATTCGGCAACCTGTTTTTGACGTATTTTATTAATTTTTACGATTTCAATGCGAAAATGACTGTGTTTAATGAAATCATTAGAATTTTACACACATAATTCACTACAATTACAAGTACATTTGATTTAAATAGTTAAGGATATTGGACTGGTAACCATCGCGTTTGGCGAACAACCAATGTAAAAACTCACCACCAGCTGGCGTTTAGTAAAACATGAAAACAGCTGGCGTTTAGTAAAACTTGATAAACCTTGGTTCTTCGAACATTCGGTATTTGGCTATGCTTACTAACTTTGATTCGGCAACCTGTTTTTGACGTATTTTATTAATTTTTACGATTTCAATGCGAAAATGACTGTGTTTAATGAAATCATTAGAATTTTACACACATAATTCACTACAATTACAAGTACATTTGATTTAAATAGTTAAGGATATTGGACTGGTAACCATCGCGTTTGGCGAACAACCAATGTAAAAACTCACCACCAGCTGGCGTTTAGTAAAACATGATAAACCTTGGTTCTTCGAACATTCGGTATTTGGCTATGCTTACTAACTTTGATTCGGCAACCTGTTTTTGACGTATTTTATTAATTTTTACGATTTCAATGCGAAAATGACTGTGTTTAATGAAATCATTAGAATTTTACACACATAATTCACTACAATTACAAGTACATTTGATTTAAATAGTTAAGGATATTGGACTGGTAACCATCGCGTTTGGCGAACAACCAATGTAAAAACTCACCACCAGCTGGCGTTTAGTAAAACATGATAAACCTTGGTTCTTCGAACATTCGGTATTTGGCTATGCTTACTAACTTTGATTCGGCAACCTGTTTTTGACGTATTTTATTAATTTTTACGATTTCAATGCGAAAATGACTGTGTTTAATGAAATCATTAGAATTTTACACACATAATTCACTACAATTACAAGTACATTTGATTTAAATAGTTAAGGATATTGGACTGGTAACCATCGCGTTTGGCGAACAACCAATGTAAAAACTCACCACCAGCTGGCGTTTAGTAAAACATGATAAACCTTGGTTCTTCGAACATTCGGTATTTGGCTATGCTTACTAACTTTGATTCGGCAACCTGTTTTTGACGTATTTTATTAATTTTTACGATTTCAATGCGAAAATGACTGTGTTTAATGAAATCATTAGAATTTTACACACATAATTCACTACAATTACAAGTACATTTGATTTAAATAGTTAAGGATATTGGACTGGTAACCATCGCGTTTGGCGAACAACCAATGTAAAAACTCACCACCAGCTGGCGTTTAGTAAAACATGATAAACCTTGGTTCTTCGAACATTCGGTATTTGGCTATGCTTACTAACTTTGATTCGGCAACCTGTTTTTGACGTATTTTATTAATTTTTACGATTTCAATGCGAAAATGACTGTGTTTAATGAAATCATTAGAATTTTACACACATAATTCACTACAATTACAAGTACATTTGATTTAAATAGTTAAGGATATTGGACTGGTAACCATCGCGTTTGGCGAACAACCAATGTAAAAACTCACCACCAGCTGGCGTTTAGTAAAACATGATAAACCTTGGTTCTTCGAACATTCGGTATTTGGCTATGCTTACTAACTTTGATTCGGCAACCTGTTTTTGACGTATTTTATTAATTTTTACGATTTCAATGCGAAAATGACTGTGTTTAATGAAATCATTAGAATTTTACACACATAATTCACTACAATTACAAGTACATTTGATTTAAATAGTTAAGGATATTGGACTGGTAACCATCGCGTTTGGCGAACAACCAATGTAAAAACTCACCACCAGCTGGCGTTTAGTAAAACATGATAAACCTTGGTTCTTCGAACATTCGGTATTTGGCTATGCTTACTAACTTTGATTCGGCAACCTGTTTTTGACGTATTTTATTAATTTTTACGATTTCAATGCGAAAATGACTGTGTTTAATGAAATCATTAGAATTTTACACACATAATTCACTACAATTACAAGTACATTTGATTTAAATAGTTAAGGATATTGGACTGGTAACCATCGCGTTTGGCGAACAACCAATGTAAAAACTCACCACCAGCTGGCGTTTAGTAAAACATGATAAACCTTGGTTCTTCGAACATTCGGTATTTGGCTATGCTTACTAACTTTGATTCGGCAACCTGTTTTTGACGTATTTTATTAATTTTTACGATTTCAATGCGAAAATGACTGTGTTTAATGAAATCATTAGAATTTTACACACATAATTCACTACAATTACAAGTACATTTGATTTAAATAGTTAAGGATATTGGACTGGTAACCATCGCGTTTGGCGAACAACCAATGTAAAAACTCACCACCAGCTGGCGTTTAGTAAAACATGATAAACCTTGGTTCTTCGAACATTCGGTATTTGGCTATGCTTACTAACTTTGATTCGGCAACCTGTTTTTGACGTATTTTATTAATTTTTACGATTTCAATGCGAAAATGACTGTGTTTAATGAAATCATTAGAATTTTACACACATAATTCACTACAATTACAAGTACATTTGATTTAAATAGTTAAGGATATTGGACTGGTAACCATCGCGTTTGGCGAACAACCAATGTAAAAACTCACCACCAGCTGGCGTTTAGTAAAACATGATAAACCTTGGTTCTTCGAACATTCGGTATTTGGCTATGCTTACTAACTTTGATTCGGCAACCTGTTTTTGACGTATTTTATTAATTTTACGATTTCAATGCGAAAATGACTGTGTTTAATGAAATCATTAGAATTTTACACACATAATTCACTACAATTACAAGTACATTTGATTTAAATAGTTAAGGATATTGGACTGGTAACCATCGCGTTTGGCGAACAACCAATGTAAAAACTCACCACCAGCTGGCGTTTAGTAAAACATGATAAACCTTGGTTCTTCGAACATTCGGTATTTGGCTATGCTTACTAACTTTGATTCGGCAACCTGTTTTTGACGTATTTTATTAATTTTTACGATTTCAATGCGAAAATGACTGTGTTTAATGAAATCATTAGAATTTTACACACATAATTCACTACAATTACAAGTACATTTGATTTAAATAGTTAAGGATATTGGACTGGTAACCATCGCGTTTGGCGAACAACCAATGTAAAAACTCACCACCAGCTGGCGTTTAGTAAAACATGATAAACCTTGGTTCTTCGAACATTCGGTATTTGGCTATGCTTACTAACTTTGATTCGGCAACCTGTTTTTGACGTATTTTATTAATTTTTACGATTTCAATGCGAAAATGACTGTGTTTAATGAAATCATTAGAATTTTACACACATAATTCACTACAATTACAAGTACATTTGATTTAAATAGTTAAGGATATTGGACTGGTAACCATCGCGTTTGGCGAACAACCAATGTAAAAACTCACCACCAGCTGGCGTTTAGTAAAACATGATAAACCTTGGTTCTTCGAACATTCGGTATTTGGCTATGCTTACTAACTTTGATTCGGCAACCTGTTTTTGACGTATTTTATTAATTTTTACGATTTCAATGCGAAAATGACTGTGTTTAATGAAATCATTAGAATTTTACACACATAATTCACTACAATTACAAGTACATTTGATTTAAATAGTTAAGGATATTGGACTGGTAACCATCGCGTTTGGCGAACAACCAATGTAAAAACTCACCACCAGCTGGCGTTTAGTAAAACATGATAAACCTTGGTTCTTCGAACATTCGGTATTTGGCTATGCTTACTAACTTTGATTCGGCAACCTGTTTTTGACGTATTTTATTAATTTTTACGATTTCAATGCGAAAATGACTGTGTTTAATGAAATCATTAGAATTTTACACACATAATTCACTACAATTACAAGTACATTTGATTTAAATAGTTAAGGATATTGGACTGGTAACCATCGCGTTTGGCGAACAACCAATGTAAAAAACTCACCACCAGCTGGCGTTTAGTAAAACATGATAAACCTTGGTTCTTCGAACATTCGGTATTTGGCTATGCTTACTAACTTTGATTCGGCAACCTGTTTTTGACGTATTTTATTAATTTTTACGATTTCAATGCGAAAATGACTGTGTTTAATGAAATCATTAGAATTTTACACACATAATTCACTACAATTACAAGTACATTTGATTTAAATAGTTAAGGATATTGGACTGGTAACCATCGCGTTTGGCGAACAACCAATGTAAAAACTCACCACCAGCTGTCGTTTAGTAAAACATGATAAACCTTGGTTCTTCGAACATTCGGTATTTGGCTATGCTTACTAACTTTGATTCGGCAACCTGTTTTTGACGTATTTTATTAATTTTTACGATTTCAATGCGAAAATGACTGTGTTTAATGAAATCATTAGAATTTTACACACATAATTCACTACAATTACAAGTACATTTGATTTAAATAGTTAAGGATATTGGACTGGTAACCATCGCGTTTGGCGAACAACCAATGTAAAAACTCACCACCAGCTGGCGTTTAGTAAAACATGATAAACCTTGGTTCTTCGAACATTCGGTATTTGGCTATGCTTACTAACTTTGATTCGGCAACCTGTTTTTGACGTATTTTATTAATTTTTACGATTTCAATGCGAAAATGACTGTGTTTAATGAAATCATTAGAATTTTACACACATAATTCACTACAATTACAAGTACATTTGATTTAAATAGTTAAGGATATTGGACTGGTAACCATCGCGTTTGGCGAACAACCAATGTAAAAACTCACCACCAGCTGGCGTTTAGTAAAACATGATAAACCTTGGTTCTTCGAACATTCGGTATTTGGCTATGCTTACTAACTTTGATTCGGCAACCTGTTTTTGACGTATTTTATTAATTTTTACGATTTCAATGCGAAAATGACTGTGTTTAATGAAATCATTAGAATTTTACACACATAATTCACTACAATTACAAGTACATTTGATTTAAATAGTTAAGGATATTGGACTGGTAACCATCGCGTTTGGCGAACAACCAATGTAAAAACTCACCACCAGCTGGCGTTTAGTAAAACATGATAAACCTTGGTTCTTCGAACATTCGGTATTTGGCTATGCTTACTAACTTTGATTCGGCAACCTGTTTTTGACGTATTTTATTAATTTTTACGATTTCAATGCGAAAATGACTGTGTTTAATGAAATCATTAGAATTTTACACACATAATTCACTACAATTACAAGTACATTTGATTTAAATAGTTAAGGATATTGGACTGGTAACCATCGCGTTTGGCGAACAACCAATGTAAAAACTCACCACCAGCTGGCGTTTAGTAAAACATGATAAACCTTGGTTCTTCGAACATTCGGTATTTGGCTATGCTTACTAACTTTGATTCGGCAACCTGTTTTTGACGTATTTTATTAATTTTTACGATTTCAATGCGAAAATGACTGTGTTTAATGAAATCATTAGAATTTTACACACATAATTCACTACAATTACAAGTACATTTGATTTAAATAGTTAAGGATATTGGACTGGTAACCATCGCGTTTGGCGAACAACCAATGTAAAAACTCACCACCAGCTGGCGTTTAGTAAAACATGATAAACCTTGGTTCTTCGAACATTCGGTATTTGGCTATGCTTACTAACTTTGATTCGGCAACCTGTTTTTGACGTATTTTATTAATTTTTACGATTTCAATGCGAAAATGACTGTGTTTAATGAAATCATTAGAATTTTACACACATAATTCACTACAATTACAAGTACATTTGATTTAAATAGTTAAGGATATTGGACTGGTAACCATCGCGTTTGGCGAACAACCAATGTAAAAACTCACCACCAGCTGGCGTTTAGTAAAACATGATAAACCTTGGTTCTTCGAACATTCGGTATTTGGCTATGCTTACTAACTTTGATTCGGCAACCTGTTTTTGACGTATTTTATTAATTTTTACGATTTCAATGCGAAAATGACTGTGTTTAATGAAATCATTAGAATTTTACACACATAATTCACTACAATTACAAGTACATTTGATTTAAATAGTTAAGGATATTGGACTGGTAACCATCGCGTTTGGCGAACAACCAATGTAAAAACTCACCACCAGCTGGCGTTTAGTAAAACATGATAAACCTTGGTTCTTCGAACATTCGGTATTTGGCTATGCTTACTAACTTTGATTCGGCAACCTGTTTTTGACGTATTTTATTAATTTTTACGATTTCAATGCGAAAATGACTGTGTTTAATGAAATCATTAGAATTTTACACACATAATTCACTACAATTACAAGTACATTTGATTTAAATAGTTAAGGATATTGGACTGGTAACCATCGCGTTTGGCGAACAACCAATGTAAAAACTCACCACCAGCTGGCGTTTAGTAAAACATGATAAACCTTGGTTCTTCGAACATTCGGTATTTGGCTATGCTTACTAACTTTGATTCGGCAACCTGTTTTTGACGTATTTTATTAATTTTTACGATTTCAATGCGAAAATGACTGTGTTTAATGAAATCATTAGAATTTTACACACATAATTCACTACAATTACAAGTACATTTGATTTAAATAGTTAAGGATATTGGACTGGTAACCATCGCGTTTGGCGAACAACCAATGTAAAAACTCACCACCAGCTGGCGTTTAGTAAAACATGATAAACCTTGGTTCTTCGAACATTCGGTATTTGGCTATGCTTACTAACTTTGATTCGGCAACCTGTTTTTGACGTATTTTATTAATTTTTACGATTTCAATGCGAAAATGACTGTGTTTAATGAAATCATTAGAATTTTACACACATAATTCACTACAATTACAAGTACATTTGATTTAAATAGTTAAGGATATTGGACTGGTAACCATCGCGTTTGGCGAACAACCAATGTAAAAACTCACCACCAGCTGGCGTTTAGTAAAACATGATAAACCTTGGTTCTTCGAACATTCGGTATTTGGCTATGCTTACTAACTTTGATTCGGCAACCTGTTTTTGACGTATTTTATTAATTTTTACGATTTCAATGCGAAAATGACTGTGTTTAATGAAATCATTAGAATTTTACACACATAATTCACTACAATTACAAGTACATTTGATTTAAATAGTTAAGGATATTGGACTGGTAACCATCGCGTTTGGCGAACAACCAATGTAAAAACTCACCACCAGCTGGCGTTTAGTAAAACATGATAAACCTTGGTTCTTCGAACATTCGGTATTTGGCTATGCTTACTAACTTTGATTCGGCAACCTGTTTTTGACGTATTTTATTAATTTTTACGATTTCAATGCGAAAATGACTGTGTTTAATGAAATCATTAGAATTTTACACACATAATTCACTACAATTACAAGTACATTTGATTTAAATAGTTAAGGATATTGGACTGGTAACCATCGCGTTTGGCGAACAACCAATGTAAAAACTCACCACCAGCTGGCGTTTAGTAAAACATGATAAACCTTGGTTCTTCGAACATTCGGTATTTGGCTATGCTTACTAACTTTGATTCGGCAACCTGTTTTTGACGTATTTTATTAATTTTTACGATTTCAATGCGAAAATGACTGTGTTTAATGAAATCATTAGAATTTTACACACATAATTCACTACAATTACAAGTACATTTGATTTAAATAGTTAAGGATATTGGACTGGTAACCATCGCGTTTGGCGAACAACCAATGTAAAAACTCACCACCAGCTGGCGTTTAGTAAAACATGATAAACCTTGGTTCTTCGAACATTCGGTATTTGGCTATGCTTACTAACTTTGATTCGGCAACCTGTTTTTGACGTATTTTATTAATTTTTACGATTTCAATGCGAAAATGACTGTGTTTAATGAAATCATTAGAATTTTACACACATAATTCACTACAATTACAAGTACATTTGATTTAAATAGTTAAGGATATTGGACTGGTAACCATCGCGTTTGGCGAACAACCAATGTAAAAACTCACCACCAGCTGGCGTTTAGTAAAACATGATAAACCTTGGTTCTTCGAACATTCGGTATTTGGCTATGCTTACTAACTTTGATTCGGCAACCTGTTTTTGACGTATTTTATTAATTTTTACGATTTCAATGCGAAAATGACTGTGTTTAATGAAATCATTAGAATTTTACACACATAATTCACTACAATTACAAGTACATTTGATTTAAATAGTTAAGGATATTGGACTGGTAACCATCGCGTTTGGCGAACAACCAATGTAAAAACTCACCACCAGCTGGCGTTTAGTAAAACATGATAAACCTTGGTTCTTCGAACATTCGGTATTTGGCTATGCTTACTAACTTTGATTCGGCAACCTGTTTTTGACGTATTTTATTAATTTTTACGATTTCAATGCGAAAATGACTGTGTTTAATGAAATCATTAGAATTTTACACACATAATTCACTACAATTACAAGTACATTTGATTTAAATAGTTAAGGATATTGGACTGGTAACCATCGCGTTTGGCGAACAACCAATGTAAAAACTCACCACCAGCTGGCGTTTAGTAAAACATGATAAACCTTGGTTCTTCGAACATTCGGTATTTGGCTATGCTTACTAACTTTGATTCGGCAACCTGTTTTTGACGTATTTTATTAATTTTTACGATTTCAATGCGAAAATGACTGTGTTTAATGAAATCATTAGAATTTTACACACATAATTCACTACAATTACAAGTACATTTGATTTAAATAGTTAAGGATATTGGACTGGTAACCATCGCGTTTGGCGAACAACCAATGTAAAAACTCACCACCAGCTGGCGTTTAGTAAAACATGATAAACCTTGGTTCTTCGAACATTCGGTATTTGGCTATGCTTACTAACTTTGATTCGGCAACCTGTTTTTGACGTATTTTATTAATTTTTACGATTTCAATGCGAAAATGACTGTGTTTAATGAAATCATTAGAATTTTACACACATAATTCACTACAATTACAAGTACATTTGATTTAAATAGTTAAGGATATTGGACTGGTAACCATCGCGTTTGGCGAACAACCAATGTAAAAACTCACCACCAGCTGGCGTTTAGTAAAACATGATAAACCTTGGTTCTTCGAACATTCGGTATTTGGCTATGCTTACTAACTTTGATTCGGCAACCTGTTTTTGACGTATTTTATTAATTTTTACGATTTCAATGCGAAAATGACTGTGTTTAATGAAATCATTAGAATTTTACACACATAATTCACTACAATTACAAGTACATTTGATTTAAATAGTTAAGGATATTGGACTGGTAACCATCGCGTTTGGCGAACAACCAATGTAAAAACTCACCACCAGCTGGCGTTTAGTAAAACATGATAAACCTTGGTTCTTCGAACATTCGGTATTTGGCTATGCTTACTAACTTTGATTCGGCAACCTGTTTTTGACGTATTTTATTAATTTTTACGATTTCAATGCGAAAATGACTGTGTTTAATGAAATCATTAGAATTTTACACACATAATTCACTACAATTACAAGTACATTTGATTTAAATAGTTAAGGATATTGGACTGGTAACCATCGCGTTTGGCGAACAACCAATGTAAAAACTCACCACCAGCTGGCGTTTAGTAAAACATGATAAACCTTGGTTCTTCGAACATTCGGTATTTGGCTATGCTTACTAACTTTGATTCGGCAACCTGTTTTTGACGTATTTTATTAATTTTTACGATTTCAATGCGAAAATGACTGTGTTTAATGAAATCATTAGAATTTTACACACATAATTCACTACAATTACAAGTACATTTGATTTAAATAGTTAAGGATATTGGACTGGTAACCATCGCGTTTGGCGAACAACCAATGTAAAAACACACCACCAGCTTGCGTTTAGTAAAACATGATAAACCTTGGTTCTTCGAACATTCGGTATTTGGCTATGCTTACTAACTTTGATTCGGCAACCTGTTTTTGACGGATTTTATTAATTTTTACGATTTCAATGCGAAAATGACTGTGTTTAATGAAATCATTAGAATTTTACACACATAATTCACTACAATTACAAGTACATTTGATTTAAATAGTTAAGGATATTGGACTGGTAACCATCGCGTTTGGCGAACAACCAATGTAAAAACTCACCACCAGCTGGCGTTTAGTAAAACATGATAAACCTTGGTTCTTCGAACATTCGGTATTTGGCTATGCTTACTAACTTTGATTCGGCAACCTGTTTTTGACGTATTTTATTAATTTTTACGATTTCAATGCGAAAATGACTGTGTTTAATGAAATCATTAGAATTTTACACACATAATTCACTACAATTACAAGTACATTTGATTTAAATAGTTAAGGATATTGGACTGGTAACCATCGCGTTTGGCGAACAACCAATGTAAAAACTCACCACCAGCTGGCGTTTAGTAAAACATGATAAACCTTGGTTCTTCGAACATTCGGTATTTGGCTATGCTTACTAACTTTGATTCGGCAACCTGTTTTTGACGTATTTTATTAATTTTTACGATTTCAATGCGAAAATGACTGTGTTTAATGAAATCATTAGAATTTTACACACATAATTCACTACAATTACAAGTACATTTGATTTAAATAGTTAAGGATATTGGACTGGTAACCATCGCGTTTGGCGAACAACCAATGTAAAAACTCACCACCAGCTGGCGTTTAGTAAAACATGATAAACCTTGGTTCTTCGAACATTCGGTATTTGGCTATGCTTACTAACTTTGATTCGGCAACCTGTTTTTGACGTATTTTATTAATTTTTACGATTTCAATGCGAAAATGACTGTGTTTAATGAAATCATTAGAATTTTACACACATAATTCACTACAATTACAAGTACATTTGATTTAAATAGTTAAGGATATTGGACTGGTAACCATCGCGTTTGGCGAACAACCAATGTAAAAACTCACCACCAGCTGGCGTTTAGTAAAACATGATAAACCTTGGTTCTTCGAACATTCGGTATTTGGCTATGCTTACTAACTTTGATTCGGCAACCTGTTTTTGACGTATTTTATTAACTTCACTGAGGGGTCTTCCAAATCTGGAAACCCCGTAGTTGTTGTCATGTTCGGAATCCACAACATCCTCCCCGCCGGAATCGCCAGCTCCCTATTGCGATTCCGATTTCTTCTTGCGGAGTGGATTCTTCTTCTTCTTCTTGGAAGTAGTTTTCTCCTTTACGCCAACTTCAGCTTCGTCGACTGGTGTGTCGATATCGGCCTGTACTTCGAGAGGATAGACAGTCTGGATGCCTCGGGTGGTTTCCTTTCCCGATCGTAGCCGTAGGGTAACAGCTCTTACTTTGCCGTCGTAGCCAGGAACAAGTTCAGTAACAATGGCCGTCGGCCATGAAACTCGCTTGATGTTAGGCTCTTTTAGTAAGACGACTTCGCCAACACGTGGAATTCTCGTACCCTTGCCCTTGCGACAGTAAAATCGCTTGAGGTCGGACAGGTACGAGTCTTGCCAAAGCCTCCACCATGTCAGCGCGTGCTCGCTCCTTTTCTTATCCAATTCGATAAGTTCGTCTCGGCTCATTTTCGTAGAGTCGGGTGACTCTGTTGTGGCACCAGGTTGCCTTCCAGTCAGCAGTTTTTGCGGAGATAACACTTCAAACGATTGTGCGTCTCCAGACACATAAGTGAGAGGACGTGAGTTCACGATAGCTTCGATTTCGACCAAAATAGTATGAAGCTGGTCGTAGCTCACTTTCATTTTCCCCAGCACTTTCCTTAATGGTTCTTTCACGGAGCGCACCATTCTCTCCCAAAACCCGCCCCACCATGGAGCTAGACTGGGGGAGAACTTCCATGTAATACCCTTGCTTGACAACCAGTTAGCTAGGGTAGGATCTTCTGATATCAGTTTTGCCGCACATGTGAATGTTGACGCGTTGTCACTGTAGATGATTTTGCAATCCTCTCTACGTGACATCATTCTTCTCAACGCGTGCATGAAAGTCTGGGCGGTTAAGTCGGTCACGAGCTCCAAGTGCACAGCTCTTGTGACGGCACAAGTAAACAAACACGCATGCACTTTTTTCTCTCCTATACGAGTTTTCTCGACATCGTTCCCTTCACTGTCCTTTTCTATTAGGATGACTTCTTCTAAGACATACATCGGTCCGAAGTAGTCAATCCCGATAACTTCAAAGGGTTGTGCTCTCTTGGTACGATCCAAGGGCATTGAAGCTGTTTCTTCGTTGAAGGGACGCGATTGCACCTTTTGACACTTCACGCACTGTTTGATTACACTTTTTATCCGTTGGCGGGCACGAATTATCCAAAACCGATTTCGTAAGAACGTCAGAGTGTTTTGGACACCGGCATGTTTCCGTTTGACATGATGATACTGGATCATCATGTCCACAATCTTCTCGCTTGCTGGGAGAAGAATCGGCGGGTCTATCAGCAGTTCCTTTAGAGCTGGACCAACTCGTCCAGTCACTCGAATTAGTTTGTCTTGCGCATCCCAAATAGGTCTTAGGGTTTCTAGGTTGCATAGCATGTTGCCAAGCGGCTTTCCATCTTGAAGTGATTCGTAGATTTCTGGAAATGCCCTTTTTTGAATAAACTTCAAAATAAAGTTTTCGGCGGTGGCGATTTCGCGGACAGAAAGGCATGGTATTTCCTTTCCTCTGACCGTTTCAATTGCTTTACCGAGCGACTCCTTTCTGAAAAGCCTAAACATCCAGGCAATTGTTCGTAAAAACCGCAGATAACTGCTTGCTCTTGCTGCTAATACGTCGAACCAATCCAGTGTGCTGCTAACTGCAAGACTTTCGATTCTTTTCTTGGATCTTGCCTCAATCTCCATCGACTGTATTTCTTCTGATGTCAGGTTTCCTTGTTGCGGCCATTCTTTTTCGTTGTAAATCAGCCAGGACGGACCTCCCCACCAAAAAGAAGCCGCAATCAGTTTCTTGACAGTGGTTCCTCTTGATGCGTAGTCTGCTGGATTGTCTTTCCCAGGGCAGTGTCTCCATTGTTCTGGGTTGGACCTTTTTCTAATTGCCTCAACTCGGTTTCTGACAAATAGCTTCCAACGGGTTGGCTCACCTTTTATCCACCCTAACGTTGCCATTGAGTCTGTCCAAAGATGCACTTTCCATTGGACCTTGTCAATTGCATTGACAATTCTTTCAGCTAATACGCTACCGAGCTCGGCACTAAGCAATTCTAGTCTCGGTAGCGATACTTCATTCTTCGGAAGTGGCGCTGCTCTTGTCTTGCAACAAATTAGGCGGACGAAATTTGGATATTGCGATTTCGCGTAAGCCACTGCACCATATGCCTTTGTAGAAGCGTCACAAAATATGTGCAACTCTTGCATGTGTTTGTTTGGTGCCAAAGAAATCATTCTTGGCACTTGTATTTTCTCAATTGATTTGAGGTCTTCTACTATATCTCTGAACTGGATCTCCGTCTCTTTGGGTACTTCATCGTCCCATCCAATCTTGATTTGCCACAATTCTTGAAATAAAAGCTTGAATTGTAGTGTGACGGGTCCAATTAATCCAAGTGGGTCGAACAATTTGGTTGAAATTTTGGCGAAGGATCTCTTCGTTAAAATTTTCACTTTTGTAGCTGCGTCTACTATCACATCCGACTTGAAATAAAAGCAATCCGTGCTTGTATTCCACCTTACACCAAGCACTTTCTGCGGGTCTAGATTCAGACACGAGTGTGAATTGGCTGAGTCTTCTGTTAAATTTTGTTTTAGTAGATATCTTCGCAGCTCACTGTTGTTTGTCACCCATTTTCTTAGGTCCATTTTTGCGTCTGCAAAAAGCTTTAGAACAGTTCCGATTACGGCCATTGTTTCTTCTAATGTAGACGCATTTGACAAATAGTCATCTACATATAGGTGGCGTAGGATTTGTTGACTGCTTTCCGCTAGCTCGCCTTCATAGGACTCCAAGTGTTTCTTTAAGACTGTCCTTAGCACTGCCGGGCTACATGTGAGTCCGAATGGAAGCCTGTTCCATTTGTATAGTTGCAGCGATCCTGGGACGTCTTCGTCTTCTAGGTAGAATCGTAGCGCTTCCGCGTCTTCTTTCAGTAGCTTCACCATGAGGAAGGCTTGTCTGATATCAGCTGTCCAGGCGATTGGGTTGAGCCTAAACAGTAACATCACGTCGAGAATGTCCGGGTTTAGATTGGGGCCTTCTTCTAGGCAGTCGTTGGCGCTGAAACCTGTTTTCGGTTTTGCCGAACCGTTGAAAACAGGCCTGACTCTGCTGGTTGTTTTGTCTCTTCTTACAACCGGATGATGGGGCAGGATAGTGTAGATACCACCAAAAGATGTATCTGCTCTTGAAATGAATTTAGAAACTTTTAGTTTTTCGAATTCGGCTTCATAAGAAGTCTTCATTTCTTTATCTCTGTCCATTCTTCTAATAAGCGCCTTTGCTTGACCCTCTGCCATGGTTTCATTCTTGCTCAGACGTATCTTGTTCTCGTTCCATGGGAGTGGTGCTACGTAATGTCCATCTTCATCTTGAACGATGGTGTCTGAATAGGATTTCCACTGTATGGATAGTGGAATTTTTTCTAGTGGATCCAAGCTTTCCAGCTTCCACCATCTGGCGAAATCTATTTCGTCAGTTTTCGGGTCTATTTCTGCTTTCAAATTTTCTGGTGTTCCTTGTTTGGCTTTTAAGAGAAAGCCGATTGCCGTGTTAGACGATGTCGTAACTGTCTCATCTTGCCCAAGTAACAACCATCCAAATTTGCTTTCTATCGCTCGAATACCCGTTTTCGAGACGATCTGTTTTGAGCCAAGAACCTTCCAGACTTGATTCGCTCCGATCAAGACGTCGATTTGGCACGGTCCTGCTCTTCCGCTTAGAATTCTGTCATCTGCGAGTTGGTATCCTTGACTCCAGAGTTCGCTGACAAATTCTGTCTTTTTTGATCCAGCAACCTTCCCGATTTCGGGCTGCTCGATCGCTTCCAATTCAATCTCTTCGGCTTGTGGGATGAGCCCTCGAAGTCGCAGCTTCCTTACGCTTCGTTCTTTTTCTGGATGCATGTGTCCCACTGCTTGCAGCTTCAGATTGATTTTCCCGACTTCTTGTAATCCTAGAGTTTGAGCGAGTTCGCTTCGAATTAAGGTTGCATTCGATCCTTGATCGATATAAGCAATAGCTTTCAGCCATCCTTTCGGGCCTTCCACTATTACTGTTGCCGTTTGGACGTATACGCCACCAAATAGGCGTGCTTCTATTGAAAGAGGAGCGTCATCTGCTACCTTTAACATTGGAGACGCAGCTACTGTTGCCGTCACCGATTTCGGATTTACTGCCCTGTTGCAGATGGCCGTGTGGTGATCTTTTCCGCATTTGTAGCACTTGCTTATACTCCAACACTCTTTCACCGTATGATTTTGTCCAAGGCACTTCCAACACCTTTTTTCTTTTTTGACTTGCTCAATTTTCTTCTCTAGTGTGACATCACATTTGGTCGGGGGGTGTTTATCGTTACAAAATAAGCATTTTCTTTTTTCCAAGTTCATTTGTTTCCGGTACTTTGGATGTCTTGGGTATTCAGTTGCAGTCCCTGTGACTGCTAACTCAGCTGCCGTTGGCGTTGTTGCGAATGTAACTCGTTGTGGTTTTTCTGGTGCCTCTGGTTTCGTTTTCTTCTTCTCGTGTCTCTCTGTGGAATAGACGTATTCCCAGTCTTCAGCTATGGAGTCAATGAAATTAAAGAGATCTTTCAATGTCTTCTGTGACTGTTTGGTTTTTCCGTGCCATCTTGACATTAATTCCATTGGCAATTTTCTTGTGATGATCTCCATAATTGCTTCGTTTTGCGCTGTAGACTGCTCCAGGTTACCGAGGTTTAAAGCGTGACCCATTGCCTTGTCGTGTAGTTGTCGTAAGGCCTTGTAGTCTTCTTGTCGTTCTACTTTTTTTAGTTCTGTGATTGCAATGTAATGGTCAGCTTTTACCGATCTCGGTTTGTTGTATTTCCCGTTTAGAATGTCTATTGCCTTGTTGTAATTGTCTTCCGTCAGGTCCAAATACGAAACCGCACCAGCAGCTTCCTCCGTTATGTGTAATTTTAGCCTGCTAAATTTTTCAATGGGCCTCATGGTTTGGTTTTCGTGGATTAGTGTTCGAAAGATCGCCCACCAATCTCTCCACTTGCTCAGGTCACCATCAAATTTGCTAATTTCTATCCTGGGTAGCAGGTGTGATATATTCATAACGTTTGGAGTTGGCTGTAAAGTTAGTGCATTTGTTGCAGGTGCCATTTTCGTAGTTGGAGATGTCTCCTCTTCATTCTGCGCAGCGACTTGAAGTATGGGTTCTCGTTGTTGAGGGCTTCGTCTGCTCTCAGCTGGTCTCCTCCTCCTCCAGTCGATGCTCATCTTGTGAAATCGGTTGACGAATTCTTCATGTTGTTGAAGATATTTCTCTTGCGCTTCAGCTTCTAATAGTGGGATGAGTGACTGATAGTTGGTTATGAGTCTCTTCATTCTGTCGTCGGCCAGCTCAAAAGATATTTCGGCTTCTTGCAATCTTTCTTCATCACATGCTTCGTCATAATTTTTCAGGTCCTTGTGCAGCTCTTTCTCTAAAATGTCGATGGTCATTACCATAGCTGCTTGGTTTAATCTCTTGGTGGCCATCTTGTTGCTGAGTTACAAGGCTATCTGAAAAAAATGATTCTGAAAAACAATTATTGTGGGATATCCCAAGGCGTTTTTACTTTCTGAGAAAGCGACACGAAAATGGATTTAGGATGGGAAAACGAAAGGAATGTATTTTTGCGATTTCGCACGAGTTACACAACAAAAGGAGTAGTTATAAAAACTTCCTCCACTCTTACTAAAAGCTAGCTGTCCTTTCTTTTAACACAAAAATTCTTCTTGATTATACAATAGTCAAAATTAAAACATGAAGCAAAAGAATTCTTAATTGACTTCAAGTAGTTCCCTCTTCTTTCTCGTATCTCTTCAGTAGTCCCCTTCTAAAATTTGGAGCACGTACTCGCCTTCAGGTTCCCTTTTCTTCAATGTTACCACTTGGCCCTCTTCGTGATCTTCAATTTGTATTTTTACTTTTTCTTTCTTCTCCTCTGGTACCCGAGCTTTGTCAGAAAAGAAGTTGGCAACAACAACGTTTCTGACCTGCCGTATAGGGTACGTTGGTCTAGGAGGCGTAGGAAATCGCGACGGGTGATGTCTTCTGGTGGGCACTAGATGAAACTTTGGACCAAACTCTTGCTTAGGATGCACCAAGGGTCCTGATGGAAGGCGGATGTCCGGATAAATCTTTTCCTCTGGAACTACTGGTTCTTGCTGCCGTAGATGTGGTGGTTTTAACGATTCCAGATATCTGATTCTATCGGTGTTTGACTGGATGTTTGTAACTCCGATGGCATCAAGTCTGGGCAGATATCTGATTGCTACGGCGAAGAATCCCTTTTCATAGTGATTTAGTTTGTCATCTATGGTAACACCAGGTGGGAGAGGTTGGTATTCTCTAGTAGGACAGGAATGAAGAGGTGCTGGACGTTCCCCAAATTTAACTTGCGCATGAAAGTATCCTAGTCTTTGAATCTTACTTAGGTACTATTGAGAAAAGTTAGTAACGGGTGATTGTATGAAATTCTAAACTTAATTTACGTTAAACTTTTGGGTATCAGCCCAAGTGAGTGGCCCGTACTCCCTATTCATTGCAAGATTTCTTGAAAATTGACTGTGGGGAATGAAATGGTTGGTTAGTAACGTAAAAGAAAGACTTAAACCCTTACACTAGTTTAAGATAGTGGCTCAAAAATTTCCTTAACACGTGTTTCTTGCTGAACACGTGTGTGAGTGTAGTGCTTAAGCAGCCAAAACGACTAAGTTTACGATTTCGTCAAATCAAATTGGTTCGAAGGACCATGCTACGAATCTAATCTAAGGGGAAAGCTTTTATTAGATAAACTTAAACTTAATACCTTAGATTACACGTTGGTTAGGGAGAAAATGATTTCACTGACACTTTATTCAATTTGACTCAACTTACTACAGAGACGTCTGCTCGGGGCAAATGGGAAATTAGAGAAGAATCGGCCATTGCCGATATCGGCCACCAAGAAGGCTATGGTAAACAGCGCCTCTGGTGGCATACAGAAAAATAACATAAACTAAACATTAATAATAGCAGGTCTTCTGAGGGGTCTTCCAAATCTGGAAACCCCGTAGTTGTTGTCATGTTCGGAATCCACAACACTTTGATTCGGCAACCTGTTTATGGCGAATTTTATTAATTTTTACGATTTCAATGCGAAAATGACTGTGTTTAATGAAATCATTAGAATTTTACACACATAATTCACTACAATTACAAGTACATTTGATTTAAATAGTTAAGGATATTGGACTGGTAACCATCGCGTTTGGCGAACAACCAATGTAAAAACTCACCACCAGCTGGCGTTTAGTAAAACATGATAAACCTTGGTTCTTCGAACATTCGGTATTTGGCTATGCTTACTAACTTTGATTCGGCAACCTGTTTTTGACGAATTTTATTAACCAGCTGGCGTTTAATAAAACATGATAAACCTTGGTTCTTCAAACATTCGGTATTTGGCTATGCTTACTAACTTTGAATCGGCAACCTGTTTTTGACGAATTTTATTAATTTTTACGATTTCAATGCGAAAATGACTGTGTTTAATGAAATCATTAGAATTTTACACACATAATTCACTACAATTACAAGTACATTTGATTTAAATAGTTAAGGATATTGGACTGGTAACCATCGCGTTTGGCGAACAACCAATGTAAAAACTCACCATTAGCTGGCGTTTAGTAAAACTTGATAAACCTTGGTTCTTCGAACATTCGGTATTTGGCTATGCTTACTAACTTTGATTCGGCAACCTGTTTTTGGCGAATTTTCTTAATTTTTACGATTTCAATGCGAAAATGACTGTGTTTAATGAAATCATTAGAATTTTACACACATAATTCACTACAATTACAAGTACATTTGATTTAAATAGTTAAGGATATTGGACTGGTAACCATCGCGTTTGGCGAACAACCAATGTAAAAACTCACAATTAGCTGGCGTTTAGTAAAACTTGATAAACCTTGGTTCTTCGAACATTCGGTATTTGGCTATGCTTACTAACTTTGATTCGGCAACCTGTTTTTGACGAATTTTATTAATTTTTACGATTTCAATGCGAAAATGACTGTGTTTAATGAAATCATTAGAATTTTACACACATAATTCACTACAATTACAAGTACATTTGATTTAAATAGTTAAGGATATTGGACTGGTAACCATCGCGTTTGGCGAACAACCAATGTAAAAACTCACCACCAGCTGGCGTTTAATAAAACATGATAAACCTTGGTTCTTCAAACATTCGGTATTTGGCTATGCTTACTAACTTTGATTCGGCAACCTGTTTTTGACGAATTTTATTAATTTTTACGATTTCAATGCGAAAATGACTGTGTTTAATGAAATCATTAGAATTTTACACACATAATTCACTACAATTACAAGTACATTTGATTTAAATAGTTAAGGATATTGGACTGGTAACCATCGCGTTTGGCGAACAACCAATGTAAAAACTCACCACCAGCTGGCGTTTAGTAAAACATGATAAACCTAGGTTCTTCAAACATTCGGTATTTGGCTATGCTTACTAACTTTGATTCGGCAACCTGTTTTTGACGAATTTTATTAATTTTTACGATTTCAATGCGAAAATGACTGTGTTTAATGAAATCATTAGAATTTTACACACATAATTCACTACAATTACAAGTACATTTGATTTAAATAGTTAAGGATATTGGACTAGTAACCATCGCGTTTGGCGAACAACCAATGTAAAAACTCACCACCAGCTGGCGTTTAGTAAAACATGATAAGCCTTGGTTCTTCGAACATTCGGTATTTGGCTATGCTTACTAACTTTGAATCGGCAACCTGTTTTTGACGTATTTTATTCATTTTTACGATTTCAATGCGAAAATGACTGTGTTTAATGAAATCATTAGAATTTTACACACATAATTCACTACAATTACAAGTACATTTGATTTAAATAGTTAAGGATATTGGACTGGTAACCATCGCGTTTGGCGAACAACCAATGTAAAAACACCATTAGCTGGCGTTTAGTAAAACTTGATAAACCTTGGTTCTTCGAACATTCGGTATTTGGCTATGCTTACTAACTTTGATTCGGCAACCTGTTTTTGACGAATTTTATTAATTTTTACGATTTCAATGCGAAAATGACTGTGTTTAATGAAATCATTAGAATTTTACACACATAATTCACTACAATTACAAGTACATTTGATTTAAATAGTTAAGGATATTGGACTGGTAACCATCGCGTTTGGCGAACAACCAATGTAAAAACTCACCACCAGCTGGCGTTTAGTAAAACATGATAAACCTTGGTTCTTCAAACATTCGGTATTTGGCTATGCTTACTAACTTTGAATCGACAACCTGTTTTTGACGAATTTTATTAATTTTTACGATTTCAATGCGAAAATGACTGTGTTTAATGAAATCATTAGAATTTTACACACATAATTCACTACAATTACAAGTACATTTGATTTAAATAGTTAAGGATATTGGACTGGTAACCATCGCGTTTGGCGAACAACCAATGTAAAAACTCACCACCAGCTGGCGTTTAGTAAAACATGATAAACCTTGGTTCTTCAAACATTCGGTATTTGGCTATGCTTACTAACTTTGAATCGACAACCTGTTTTTGACGAATTTTATTAATTTTTACGATTTCAATGCGAAAATGACTGTGTTTAATGAAATCATTAGAATTTTACACACATAATTCACTACAATTACAAGTACATTTGATTTAAATAGTTAAGGATATTGGACTGGTAACCATCGCGTTTGGCGAACAACCAATGTAAAAACTCACCACCAGCTGGCGTTTAGTAAAACATGATAAACCTTGGTTCTTCGAACATTCGGTATTTGGCTATGCTTACTAACTTTGAATCGGCAACCTGTTTTTGACGTATTTTATTAATTTTTACGATTTCAATGCGAAAATGACTGTGTTTAATGAAATCATTAGAATTTTACACACATAATTCACTACATTTACAAGTACATTTGATTTAAATAGTTAAGGAATTGGACTGGTAACCATCGCGTTTGGCGAACAACCAATGTAAAAACTCACCACCAGCTGGCGTTTAGTAAAACATGATAAACCTTGGTTCTTCGAACATTCGGTATTTGGCTATGCTTACTAACTTTGATTCGGCAACCTGTTTTTGACGAATTTTATTAATTTTTACGATTTCAATGCGAAAATGACTGTGTTTAATGAAATCATTAGAATTTTACACACATAATTCACTACAATTACAAGTACATTTGATTTAAATAGTTAAGGATATTGGACTGGTAACCATCGCGTTTGGCGAACAACCAATGTAAAAACTCAACCATTAGCTGGCGTTTAGTAAAACTTGATAAACCTTGGTTCTTCGAACATTCGGTATTTGGCTATGCTTACTAACTTTGATTCGGCAACCTGTTTTTGACGAATTTTATTAATTTTTACGATTTCAATGCGAAAATGACTGTGTTTAATGAAATCATTAGAATTTTACACACATAATTCACTACAATTACAAGTACATTTGATTTAAATAGTTAAGGATATTGGACTGGTAACCATCGCGTTTGGCGAACAACCAATGTAAAAACTCACCACCAGCTGGCGTTTAGTAAAACATGATAAACCTTGGTTCTTCGAACATTCGGTATTTGGCTATGCTTACTAACTTTGATTCGGCAACCTGTTTTTGACGAATTTTATTAATTTTTACGATTTCAATGCGAAAATGACTGTGTTTAATGAAATCATTAGAATTTTACACACATAATTCACTACAATTACAAGTACATTTGATTTAAATAGTTAAGGATATTGGACTGGTAACCATCGCGTTTGGCGAACAACCAATGTAAAAACTCACCACCAGCTGGCGTTTAGTAAAACATGATAAACCTTGGTTCTTCGAACATTCGGTATTTGGCTATGCTTACTAACTTTGATTCGGCAACCTGTTTTTGACGAATTTTATTAATTTTTACGATTTCAATGCGAAAATGACTGTGTTTAATGAAATCATTAGAATTTTACACACATAATTCACTACAATTACAAGTACATTTGATTTAAATAGTTAAGGATATTGGACTGGTAACCATCGCGTTTGGCGAACAACCAATGTAAAAACTCACCACCAGCTGGCGTTTAGTAAAACATGATAAACCTTGGTTCTTCGAACATTCGGTATTTGGCTATGCTTACTAACTTTGATTCGGCAACCTGTTTTTGACGAATTTTATTAATTTTTACGATTTCAATGCGAAAATGACTGTGTTTAATGAAATCATTAGAATTTTACACACATAATTCACTACAATTACAAGTACATTTGATTTAAATAGTTAAGGATATTGGACTGGTAACCATCGCGTTTGGCGAACAACCAATGTAAAAACTCACCACCAGCTGGCGTTTAGTAAAACATGATAAACCTTGGTTCTTCGAACATTCGGTATTTGGCTATGCTTACTAACTTTGATTCGGCAACCTGTTTTTGACGTATTTTATTAATTTTTACGATTTCAATGCGAAAATGACTGTGTTTAATGAAATCATTAGAATTTTACACACATAATTCACTACAATTACAAGTACATTTGATTTAAATAGTTAAGGATATTGGACTGGTAACCATCGCGTTTGGCGAACAACCAATGTAAAAACTCACCATTAGCTGGCGTTTAGTAAAACTTGATAAACCTTGGTTCTTCGAACATTCGGTATTTGGCTATGCTTACTAACTTTGATTCGGCAACCTGTTTTTGACGAATTTTATTAATTTTTACGATTTCAATGCGAAAATGACTGTGTTTAATGAAATCATTAGAATTTTACACACATAATTCACTACAATTACAAGTACATTTGATTTAAATAGTTAAGGATATTGGACTGGTAACCATCGCGTTTGGCGAACAACCAATGTAAAAACTCACCACCAGCTGGCGTTTAGTAAAACATGATAAACCTTGGTTCTTCGAACATTCGGTATTTGGCTATGCTTACTAACTTTGATTCGGCAACCTGTTTTTGACGAATTTTATTAATTTTTACGATTTCAATGCGAAAATGACTGTGTTTAATGAAATCATTAGAATTTTACACACATAATTCACTACAATTACAAGTACATTTGATTTAAATAGTTAAGGATATTGGACTGGTAACCATCGCGTTTGGCGAACAACCAATGTAAAAACTCACCACCAGCTGGCGTTTAGTAAAACATGATAAACCTTGGTTCTTCGAACATTCGGTATTTGGCTATGCTTACTAACTTTGAATCGGCAACCTGTTTTTGACGTATTTTATTAATTTTTACGATTTCAATGCGAAAATGACTGTGTTTAATGAAATCATTAGAATTTTACACACATAATTCACTACAATTACAAGTACATTTGATTTAAATAGTTAAGGATATTGGACTGGTAACCATCGCGTTTGGCGAACAACCAATGTAAAAACTCACCACCAGCTGGCGTTTAGTAAAACATGATAAACCTTGGTTCTTCGAACATTCGGTATTTGGCTATGTTTACTAACTTTGATTCGGCAACCTGTTTTTGACGAATTTTATTAATTTTTACGATTTCAATGCGAAAATGACTGTGTTTAATGAAATCATTAGAATTTTACACACATAATTCACTACAATTACAAGTACATTTGATTTAAATAGTTAAGGATATTGGACTGGTAACCATCGCGTTTGGCGAACAACCAATGTAAAAACTCACCACCAGCTGGCGTTTAGTAAAACATGATAAACCTTGGTTCTTCGAACATTCGGTATTTGGCTATGCTTACTAACTTTGATTCGGCAACCTGTTTTTGACGAATTTTATTAATTTTTACGATTTCAATGCGAAAATGACTGTGTTTAATGAAATCATTAGAATTTTACACACATAATTCACTACAATTACAAGTACATTTGATTTAAATAGTTAAGGATATTGGACTGGTAACCATCGCGTTTGGCGAACAACCAATGTAAAAACTCACCACCAGCTGGCGTTTAGTAAAACATGATAAACCTTGGTTCTTCGAACATTCGGTATTTGGCTATGCTTACTAACTTTGATTCGGCAACCTGTTTTTGGCGAATTTTATTAATTTTTACGATTTCAATGCGAAAATGACTGTGTTTAATGAAATCATTAGAATTTTACACACATAATTCACTACAATTACAAGTACATTTGATTTAAATAGTTAAGGATATTGGACTGGTAACCATCGCGTTTGGCGAACAACCAATGTAAAAACTCACCACCAGCTGGCGTTTAGTAAAACATGATAAACCTTGGTTCTTCGAACATTCGGTATTTGGCTATGCTTACTAACTTTGATTCGGCAACCTGTTTTTGACGAATTTTATTAATTTTTACGATTTCAATGCGAAAATGACTGTGTTTAATGAAATCATTAGAATTTTACACACATAATTCACTACAATTACAAGTACATTTGATTTAAATAGTTAAGGATATTGGACTGGTAACCATCGCGTTTGGCGAACAACCAATGTAAAAACTCACCATTAGCTGGCGTTTAGTAAAACTTGATAAACCTTGGTTCTTCCAACATTCGGTATTTGGCTATGCTTACTAACTTTGATTCGGCAACCTGTTTTTGACGAATTTTATTAATTTTTACGATTTCAATGCGAAAATGACTGTGTTTAATGAAATCATTAGAATTTTACACACATAATTCACTACAGTTACAAGTACATTTG
>NW_026712474.1:0-35051 GCF_022539665.2 Daphnia carinata
CAACAAGGATAACAAATACGCTGGTATCACCATCACCAGCCAATCTGACGAGCGCAATCTCGATGGCAGCAGCCAATGGAGGTGAATCTATTTCATACTTTATACTCATCATTTTAAGAACTAAAGATAACCATAAGGCAAATTTTATTATTTCAACCCATAGCTATGCCCAGTCTGACTACACCACTCGCGAAGAGTCTCAGGTCCAGAAGAAGATGCAAGGAGTCACCTACGATTCCTACGGCAAAGAATCGTACGGTGAAGTCCTAGGCAACACTAACAAAGGATCCTCTTACTGGGTTTCCCCTGAAGGCCAGAAGTTCACTTTGACCTGGGCCGCTGATGAAGCCGGTTTCCAGCCCAAAGGTGATCACTTGCCCGTCGCCCCCGTCCACGAATATGAGCTCCCTGTTGCCGCTGTTCACATCCCTTTCAACGGCAAAGGCTATAAGATTTACTAAATTATATAAAATCCTGTCTGAACACATTATTTAAATTTCTGTACTGAATGCACTGACATTCTTGTATTATCGGTACAAAAAATACATGTTAATATGAATGTCAATCTAAAATCACGTCAGAAAAGTGTGGGTTTGTGCGTCGTAGCCGTATTAACTTTAACCACATTTTATAATCGACGTGGGCACCTATAGTTTCTTCCATTTAGAAATAAGTGTTGGTTCCCAATGCAACCAACCCACGTAGTCGCAATTTAAAGTTATTCAAAGTGTTCCGATCCTTAAGTCACTCTTTCACCCATTATCGCCTTGCAATTATCATCAGATTTATCACTGAAATTCGAGTGATTAACTTAACCTGTATAGATATTTACCAACAGGCTTTTATTAATAAAATTATTTTCATGGAAGAAAAACAATTTTACGTAAAAAATGTTATGATAGATGAATTGTTTAGTGTAACCAGCATTCGTAACGGGAATCTACCAGTCCCCCTACAAAATTTGGAAACTTCTCTTCAGTTTGCCGCTAGGTGGCAGGTAAACCACACATTCACGGATATCTTCTAATATTTTAGTCGTCTGCTGTGTATTCTGTATTGTCACATCAGTAATTCTTCGGGAGCAAACAATCAATGGTATTTGCAACACTATCATTTATTGCTTTTAGCCAACAATCAAGCCAAAGGTATTCTTTACTCCGCCATGCATTAAATGAAGCTGTGCGTGAGACCTGAGAGCGTTCGAATGTGCAAATCGACAAAATTTGTGCTCACACAGAGAAGTAACGTCTTTCAAACTGTTCATGTCCTGCGTGATAACGGTAAACGGATATGAAGACATATCATACTTTTATTTCACATCAGCAAATTAAACTTGCATAGTACATTAATATTTCAATCTTAATAGCCAAGATCAGTTTGTGAATAAGGAAGAGCAGGTGCAACCTGGAGTTCATATTTGGAACAGGAGCAACTGGGAGCTCATAGATATGGACAGGAGTGACAGGCAAGTGTTCACCGTTAGGCTGGAATCCAGCAGTCCACGTTGAAGTAAACTTCTGGCCTTCAGAGGAAACCCAGCAAGATGACCCTTTGGTGGTGTTGGCTATGACTTCGTCATTAGTTTCTTTTCTGTAAGAGTCGTAGGTAATTCTTTGCATTTTCCTCTGAACTTGACATTCTTCAGGGGTAGTGTAGTCATACTGGGCATAGCTTTAGGTTGGAAAAATAAATTTTTTTTAATGTGAGTGTCTTTAATCCCTTTGTTAATAAGTGTAAAACATGAAATGTACTTACTTCCATTGGCTGCTGCCATCGATGTTGCGCTCGTCGGATTGACTGGTGATGGTAATGTCAGCGTACTTGTTATCCTTATTGTACCTAGAAGCAGAGTAGAGGAGTAAAGTAGCTGTTAGTTTTGTATTCCAGCTTGTAACTGGATGGTAGGGCAGTAGCAACAGCCAAAACTGCGAAAACAAAATATTCGTTTTTCAATAAGTGATGAAATTGTGAACTGTCAAAATAAAAATATCTATGCTGACCAGTTTCATGTTGGCTATTGTGGAAGGCTTAAACAACTGATGACTTCAATGGTTTCCAAACAGTTTTATGTAGCCGACAAAAAAGGGTGTGCAATTTTCCATTCATTTCGTTTCTTAACCTTTTTTTTTTGAAAACGTCGATCAACCGTTCCTTGGTGGTTACCTATGGTTTGTATTCCAGACTATCATGTAGTTATTGTTTTCGACAAGTAGGAATCAAAAAGATTTTTTTTTTGTTCATTATAAATCAACATTCACCTCCTCCACTTACGGCTCGCTTTTGAATTGGCATACAACAATTCATTTGCCTAATATTTCCAATAGATTAACATTGAAGTGGTAGCCGGGAATACCAATACCCGATTCAGACAAATGCTATGTTGACATCTAGTTCATGGATTAAATTTACTATCCTTAGCGAAAGTTAACAGTTATCATATTATCGAGTTATCATTTTAAAAAATCAATGAGAGTGAATAATCAGATTCTGTTAAAAATGAGAACGCCAGTAGAGCACTATTAGCTCAAATCATGCACAAAAAAAGCAATTAGCTGTTACTATTAAGAAAAATTTTTTCGATGTGTTGTCTAACGTGAAAAGTGAGAGTGAACTATTTTTTTGCACAACGCCCAAATTGAGCTGCACAACAACTAGGTCAGTTGAATGTTTCGTACCATTCACTTGACTATATAAGCTTAGAAACGTAGAAACAGAACCATCAGTTGTTTACCAAGTAAACCTAGTACAACATGAAGCTCGTAAGGCATTTTATTGCTTATATTTTCTGAACAACTAAAAATTTTAGATATTTATTTAATTAATACATTGGACGACAGTTTGTTATCGCTGCCGTCTTGGCTGTTGTTGCTGCCGTTCCTTCCAGCTATAAGCCGGAATACATAGCTCCCAGCTACCCTGCAACAAAGTACGCTACCCCTAGCTACTCCGCGCCCAAGTACCCTACTCCTAGCTACCCCACACCAGCCTACCCCGCACCAGCCTACCCCACACCAGCCTACCCCACACCAAGCTACAAGGATAATAAATATGCTGATATTACAGTCACTAGCCAATCCGACGAGCGCAACATCGATGGCAGCAGCCAGTGGAGGTAAATCATTTTCATGGTTTATGTGTTATAACAAAGAGACTTTAGATTTTCATATTTCAAAACATGAAATCCCTTTAACCCACAGCTACGCCCAGTCTGACTACACAACCCGTGAAGAATCTCAAGTTCAGAAGAAGATGCAAGGAGTCGCTTACGATTCTTACGGAAAGGCCACCTACGAAGATGTTATGGGCAACACCAACAAGGGATCTTCCTACTGGGTTTCACCTGAAGGCGAGAAATTCACTTTGACCTGGACCGCTGATGACGCTGGATTCCAGCCCAAAGGTGATCACTTGCCCGTCGTCCCCGTCCATGAATACGAGCTCCCCGTTGCCCCCGTTCACATCCCCTTCAATGGAAAGGGTTACAATATTTACTAGATTTCCCGACACATGATTTAATATTTAAAGTACGTCCCATAAATTCTGTATATCTCATTTATCGCGAGCGTGGTGTAAATATAAATGCCATCAATCTACCAAGGTGCGTTTTAGTAAATTTCGACAAGCATATGAAGGTTACATTCAAGTTTAACCATCGAACATTCATGGCATCATGCCAATATTCCAATAGTATTTTAGTTCTGTCAGATAAAAACAAATATTACATTTTTTTAAACCTGAAAAACCTGTCTTTCTACTCTTTCAACCTAATCCAACGTTTTAATATGGCAAGACTTCATCTACAATTGCCGTTTGTGTTGTCATTTTGTTGCATTATTTCTTCATAACAAACTGCTCAAAGATGCTTTGAATCTTGTTAATGGAATCCAGAATCCGTATTTATCGAGTATTGTATCCTGAAGTGTTGTTGCTTATCTGCATTGTAATCAATCTTTAGCCACATACAGCAAGCTTATTGCAATAAATATTGTTTAATTCCTTAGCACATCTCTTAAGAGTATCAAAACTTCCATGATGCGATTATAAATATTATGGTGTAGTTATCTAAATTTTTAACTATCCATAATCCAAATTTATGACTGGTGTTAGGGATGGTGGAAAATGAGCGGCAAATCACAGATATATATACGTACTTTTTTTTCTAATGCATAGTTATACACTCTAATGCACAGCATAAAATCATTACCGACCATGCGCCAAAAATTGCTAATGACCAAAAGAAACCTGGATAATCTACATTGGAACATTGTTCCATAAAGCATTTGATTGAAAAATCTGGTATGTGCTATAATAATGCAGATGTCTCACGCTAGCTATTATTGCGGAAAAATTCCGCACGGTCAGCCTTATCGGGCGCAGCTCAAAGATTGTTCCTTCGTCAGCGGATGAAAATTACCAAAAGAAGAATCTGATATACAATATACAATACAGATGAATATACAATACATATGAATATACAATACACAACAACGTATGCTGCACCGAGGTGCTATTCCGAGGCTCCCAAATACTACTACACCACCACCTGCGCTGTCCCGGCTTATTACACCGAGGCTTTCCAATACTACACCACAAAGGCTAATGAGTATTACACAACAACATACGCTGCTCCAGCTTCTTACACTGATGCCCCAAGTATTACGAAGGCGAAGCCTCAAAATACTACACCACAAATGCACCAGGGCACTACACTACCACATACGCCGTACCCAGCTACTACACCGAGGCTAAAGCTAACTACACAGCAACCTATGCAACCCCATTACTACATTGTTGCCCCCAATTCGAGTTTTATATTTACTACTTAAGCTCGAGGACGGAATAGTCTAATTATTTTAACATTTTAAACTTAATTTAACTTAATTCCTAGTTTCAATCTGAAATTTCTATGTTAAGGAAATACTCAAATAATCGGTAAAGATAGAAGCCTCGGTTTGCCAGTTTTTATTTTAGTTATTAGGAAAATAGTCAAAATGGTTGCGCTAAGCACTTGACTGACATGCTAGTATCCTCCAGAACTGTCACGATGTTGGCCCGGATCATATTGCTGTACTACATGATCCCCACCGTGACATCAGCTGAAAGCTCTTACTTCTCTATTCAGTCTTGCGTTGGAATGGATGGCCAGTCCCATACCAACGCTTGACGTTTCGAGTTGTAATTGCTTACAGACTCTTGGTTACTAGCAATTCCAACATTGGGAGGGTGCCATAACCAGTCATTTCAAGTGCCGCTTATGATATTTAGATATACACGCAACTATTATATACAGTGAATTACGGCACCAAACCATGTTGATAACACAAGCGTGCATTTTCCGTAGTAAAAGTAACTCTCATTTAAATTCAGAGAAACTATTATACAATGTAATAAATGAACATTATCGAGAAAATAGTAATGAATATTATTCAACGTCGTTATAAAGCCAAAAACAAACTAAACGTTTAAAATTCAATTATTATCTAGCATTCACGAATTAGGTGTGGCATCACGCAACAATACCGTTAATGCTATGCAAGAATCCTACGTATCACCGTGCGGCCAATCTTGTCACTAATGTGTTGATACATTGGCAAAGTGTTATTCCAGGTGTGCTGTGAAATTATAAGTTGTCGAGCCAAACACATTTTGGATTGAATGATTGGTACCAGTTATCACAAAAATCGTGTATTACAAAATTCTGCATGACCATAACGTATTATTACTACTCAACCACATCCTAAACTCAAACCTGCTTTTAAATACCATTTGACTTCAAGCTAGCATTCCCAACCTTCGGTTTACTACACTACAACAAAGGTTCAATCCCAGCTACTACAGCGAGACTAGTAAAGTACTATTCCTTCCCAAGAATGACTAGCACTGAGACGTTATTTAAATATACAGTTACTAAATTCATTTCATCCGTTTTAATTTCATCCATGACTTTTTCCCTAATCGGAATTTCTGTAAATGTGGCATCGTAGTGTAGAGCATTGTTCAAAATCAGACGAATTATCATGTAAATAAATAACAATGGGTAGCCTGCTATTCTAATTTAATTCATTTCTTTTTTTTTAAACGGTAAGTTATGATATTTCTTTTGAAATTTTGAATATTGAAATCGTGTTCCGTTCGTCTCCTTTTGTATGCATTAAACTTGATCTTCATACACAAGCTGAAAAAAGTTGACCTGTTCTGACATCATTTGCTCAGGTAAAAGCCTCAATTTAATCAAAAGGTACAGTAAATTGGCTGGTATTTGTAATACCAACCAAATTATGGCTGCTTGAATGATTTTTTAAACCACATTCGTTTTCAATTTGTAGCTAACTACGCCACAATGCTGATGTTGGCTGTTGCATTTCAGATAGCTGGAAATGCCATGGGTGGACCAATAGGTTCGTCTTATTCTGGATACTATACTACCCCGTCATCCTAGTATACCACCAAGATCGTGACTACTACACAACGAAGAAGACCAAGTATTACACGACCATACAGGCTGCCCCTAGCTAGTGCACCGAACCCCCCAAGTACTACATGTCCAAAATCTGGAATACTACACCAACACCTATACTGCTCAAATGTACTGCACCCTAACCACCAAATACTACTCTACTCCAAGTTATTACAAAGAGTTTCCAGTTTACCACATGACAACATCTGCTACTGCAAGCTACTACACCGATGCTCCCAAATACTACACAAGCGTACGTTTAAGTGTAAGATAATTTACTCATTCAGTATTCGCAGGACGTTCACAACATGTACACCTTTCATTCGATGAACTTCATGGTGTGAATTTTGTTCGTGCATTTGCTTCATTTATTCAATGCTGCTGCTACGTCCCACGAGATAAATTTAGCCCTAGCAAACTGTAGTAGCGGGATTCATACGTTTTACTGAGGTTTTTTTTTATGGATTAGTGCCGCTTAGATTTGGACTGTCCAGAATCTAGCTTTTGCGATCAATCGCATTTCATCTGTCAAATATGCCTGCCATGCCAAAGTCTTTTAAATGGGGCAATAACTACTGAAAAATGATTGTGGAGATCTAGTTTTTAACTAAATGGGTAAATAATTCAATTCCTTGTGGAATTGCAGAATTTTTAAATGTGTGTTATGTAATTGTACGAGCGTTTACGGAGGTATTGAATTTCTCTTAGATCTGCTTTGATGTAAATAAATTTCTGTCATTAGATCAGCCATAGGTATTTAAACTATTGATCTAGCAGCCGAAACTGGCGCAAGTTGCACACAAAACTTTCTGACACATTGGACGTCTTGGTGTACTAGTAGTTAATACAGGTTTGTCAAATGAACTAGAATAAAAAATTTTAATAATTTTGAACTTAGATACTTAAATTTATTTAGGAGATTGGCGCTTGCAATTCCTAGTCTTGACTACAGGTTGTGTTTCTGTTGGGAAGATTGGGGTATCTGCAGTTTTTCGCATCTATCAATAGACTTTTATCCCTCTGAAGGGGCCGCAAACAGTAGAAGAAGAATGGGTGACTGAGCGGCTGGAGCCGTTTAACTATGGAACATTCTATTTCCTCTTGTCATCTGGGTAAGACCCAATTGATGCTACATAATGCATCCATAAGCTCCAACAGAATCGTGGAACAAAGAGGAAGAACAGAAGGGGATGATTCACTTAGTGAACTCTTCCAAGCTGTCCAAAAACGCTATTGTGAGTCGATGCCTCATACCGTGATCAACTATCACTAAGAATGCAAGGTGGTAACCTTGCCCTTTAACGAGCGAGCCGAGCGCCGGCATAGATAGATCGTGTACTGTTATGCAAACAGCGTGATCATGGTCATAACCCAGGACGAACTGTCTGTTACGGTCGTGCAGAACTAAAACAGAGCGATCACTGGTATGTCATAGCCTTCATAGACATAGAAATTTTTGCTACACGCATAGAAAAAACTCGATGGGTCTTGGAAGACGTGTTGGGAGGATAGGCCCATCGGATGCACTTGACGATCCAGTAGCTTTTCATAATTTTGGCTAGCTTGTCTGGGTCGTCCTTGTAATGAACCAGTAACATGACAGCGAGATCATCTCGTTGACGACGCGTTACTTCACAAAGCAGAGGATGGTCCGCCTCCGATACATTTGCCTGATTTTTATGCATTACATTGCTGATTTTCTTGACTATTTTTATTTACGATATTGTTACCTTAAATCCTAGGGCAGACACGGCTGCTTCGAAGCGAAAGAGTCCAAGAGTTTCGTCAGCAAGAACTTGCTGTGCTCGTGACACAGTGACCAATGATTCGTGATATGATGGTATGGTCGTAATATGCCATCTGGTAATTCTTCAGCTTTCTCACTCAATCGACAATTATGGATGACCTGTGAATTAAAACAATAGATTGAATATCTTGAACAATTTTAAAGAAAAAATATTTAATTACCTAAAGGTAAAAGCCGGAGAAGCGTAGATTGTAGTGTAATACTACGAGCGCGAATAGCCATTAGTATAAGTACACTAGTGGACAAAAAGGCGTGTAACAACGAGGGATACCAGTGAGCGAACCAAGAGGTAGTAGAAAATAAAAAAAAGAACGTGATAAGAGTGGGTGATACCAGTGAGCGAACTAAAAGGCAATGGGAAGAAAAGTGGGAGATACGAGTGAGTGAAATAAAAGGCAATGGGAAAAAAATTGTGCGATTCCTCCTATAGCTGGCGATTGAGGTAGGGTTTAATAGTCGTTTGATTTTTAGTTGGGAGGAAAAGGAGGAAACTTTCGTTTCACAGGAAGCCAGTAAATAGAAGAAGATAGGTATGGCGTAATACAAATCTATCTGTTTAATGTTTAAGGCGGCTAAAAGTATCCATTATGGGTGCATCTTAATCACAGAGGTAATGTAAACGAACTGCTCAGACATGGTAAAAATGTAACGTAGCTCAATCCCAGCGGTAACCTTTCGAGGTTGAAACTGAAACGTGAGACAATATGACAGAAAAAAAAAGAAAAAGGGGTAAAAATAAGGCAGCGGCCATCATTATTATCATATTAAAAATTATTATCATTATTAGAAAAAAACAAGAGAAGGAGTAAAGTAATAAAAAACGAGATTACGTCATAGCTGTTTTTCATTAATAGTTTATTTCAGCAAATTCGCTATTTAATACCAAGGTTTATTGAAAGAGGAACCTTGGACTCTACACTTAAAATTTTAATCGTAAACCGATAATCGAACATGAACAATAATTTTGATTAGTTACTATATTAAGCACTTTTTTAAGTGTTTATCTCTCCGTCCGTTTGGCGTATATTGGCTTCGTTACACAGACAACCTGAAGAGCAATAATAACACATCTAATTTCTTTACATGAAAAGGAAAGGCAACACAGATTAAGTGTTGGTTAATGTGTACTAAGACTTGTACTAAAGTGTACGAGAAGCAAGCAGGAAATTCCTATTCAGGTAGTATACAATTTGACTTAGAAATCTTTGCATTTCAATTTCTGCAATCGTATTTCAGTTTATTTTGAAAATCAATCGCGTCATTCGCTTCCGAAGTGGAAAACAACTTTAATATGCACAGCACCTTTGACGTTATTCACCATCGTTGTTGACACACAGAACTTCTTTCTACTAGAAACTCGAGATGGTGTTGAAAACTCTTCTAAACCGTTTGGCGTAGCTATTCATAAAACAACAAAGCCTTTACATTATCTTTTCCCAGTTTCTTATGGCAACGGTATTGTTTTCTATTGTAGCGCTTCATCGTTGAAACTGAATCACGCGTGATTGCAAAGATTTCTAAAGGGACCCTATTTAGCGCGTGAATGAAAACTATAACACCAGGTATTAACATCAATAGCAAGTGCTTCATCACAAAACGAAACTCTAGAAAAACAAAATTCCAACTAGTTGGAATGACTCGACGGCATCCGGAATGAATCACAGGTATAGAATTTAAACGTACTGTACAAGAACAAATTAAACTAGGTAACGCACATTGAAAGCAAATTACTAATTAGGTAGCTTTGGAACAACATGTTGGCGGATAGTTTTGACTAGTGGACACACGCAATTGCGCTACTGATGCTCATTATTCATAGCCATTTCGTGCCATTGGATAACTACACCATCGTCAATAATGACGAAATCGAAACAAAAAAAAGGCGGTGAAAAATGATCATTCCGCAACGTTTATGAATGACGAAGAAAAAGAAGAAATATAAATACTTCTGTATACGCGATACATGGGTTTGCAACGATGCTGGAAGCCTCACAGTTCTTCACGTAAGGAATGATATTGAATTAATAATTCTTACTGTTGAACCTTTATTTCTTTTCAGTAAGTTCTAAGATTCGCAGCAAATAATCTTGAACATAATTTCATTATTGTCGATATTACATTTAAATCAGCATTCGTTTTTTCTAGGCGCTTCATTCGCTCGCATAACAATGGTTAGTGGGATGGGGAAGATAATTATGCGTTTCTTCGATATTTGAAAATGCATACGACACGAGCGATTAGAGGTAGTGTAGGAATAGTGGTTGTTATGTCAGAATGAACAGGTGGACCCTCTGGCCTGAAAAGACGAATCAGGATGATAGAAAACCTTATAAAACGAGGTCAAATCGAAGGTAGAGGTTAGTCGAGTGAACATCTCTGACACAGTATAGTACTAGCAGTCTTTCAAATACCAATAGCTGATTTAATATAGTGTCTTCCAGTTCCAACCTGCAATCATGGGTAATGTACACACTTCAACTTGTTTAATGATTTTAGTTAATGTGATGATGCAATTGTTGATTAAATTGATGTTTGAACGAGGTGAAATGATTCTTTATTGTCGTTTTAAGCATTTCAATGTCATAATGGAATTATGAAAATTAATGTTTGTTTGTTTTTTTCGTCAGGTTATGATGGCATTATGCTGCTACTAGCTGTCGTCTTCTGATGACTGGATCGACTTTAAGTGTGCCGATAGGTTCATCTTGTGGATACGGTATCTATTCATACCAGACAACCACTGCTGTGTCGTATTACGCTACGAAGGCGGCCGAGCACTACACCACGACATATGTGGCCCGTACTTCCTACACCGATGCGCCCAAGTATTACAGCACCAAGGCATCTGAATACTACACCACTACGTATGCAGCTCCGACTTACTATACGGAGGCCTTGAAATACTACTCCGCACCGAGCTATTACACAGAAGCGCCAGTGTATTACACAACAACATATGCCACTCCAAGTTACTACACCGTAGCTCCCACCTACTATACGCCTCTGACTATTACACGACAATCTACGCTTCCCCGCCTACCACGTACGCTGTCCCAGCTTACTATACTGAGGTTCGCATGTATTACAAGACGGAGGGTCCACGATACTACACGACGAAGGCTCCCGAGTACTACACCACCATGTACGCGGCACCAAGTTATTACACTGAAGCTCCAACATACTACACAACAACATCTGCCACTCCTAGCTACTACAGCGAGCCACCAAAGCACTATTTCCAAATACTACACTACCACTTACGCCGCTTATATGTCAGTAATGTGAATGTGCGAAGGAATCTAAAGATTTCCGAAGGAATACCGAAATCGCGAGTTCAATCCTCACCTGGAGCGTTGGGTTTTTATTTCTATCTCTTTACGAGGATTGTAGCTGCCTGCGATCACCTGATTGAACTGTGTTACTTTGGTAAAACTAGCAGACAAAATGCTGGAATACATCTCCTGAAGTTGGAAGTTGGACAAAACTCTTGTGGAAAATGGATACAAAGCACTGACTGTTCATTCAATTAGCAAACGTAGTTTCAATTACTTTCCTCTATTTCATTAAACCTGTCGGGATCGGGCAGGTTAAAAATAACACATTCTTCAGGCGAGCATCGAACTCGTGGCCTCGGCATTACTTAGAGAATCGTTCAATCCCGAAACACAATGAAATTACTGTCGCATAAGTTCCATTCGCCAACCAGCTGCGCTACTGGAAACAGAAATACTAACCTCAAAAGTGGTCCTTTAAATGTATCCGCTAGTGTATTAATATAACCAGAAGAAAACGGACATATTTGCGCTTGGGTCCTTACGATAGTTTGTGGAATAAAGGCAATGATATAAATAACCTAGACCTGACCCAAATGAAAAATTTGCGGCTTGCAAATTGGAAGGCAGGTATACTTTTACAGCCTCTGTGGCCTAATGGATAAGGCATCGGCCTCCTAAGCCGGGGATTGCGGGTTCGAGTCCCGCCAGAGGTTAATTAACTTCCGCTGTATTGATTAAGCTTACCCGTATTAACAGTCTGCCAACATTAGTATTATCTACAGCTTCCTTGTCTTGATTCTTGGGTCTGAGTGATGCATTTCCACAGCATAACCTGTGTAAAGGAAACAAAAGTTTGGCTCGTACGTTTTTCAGCAAAGCTTTTCGGTTGCTCTTTGCGTAAAAACGGAAACCACTTTCGTATCGTATAGCCGGATTGCTTCTAAAAGCCAAGGCGATAAACGAAAACTATTTTTGGTGGTAAATGTTTATCATCAGGAAGGTGCGTACTGCCTGACTTTGTTTTCAACCTCATACGAAATACTAACGCGAAACCACATCATTCGAGCTCCGTAATCGTGAGGCATTAGAATATGCTGTACAAGGATTTATTGAATTTATTCTAGTTTGTTTGCGTCTCAAAGAAACTTCATCTTCAGAGCTTTGGTGTGAACGACACATTTCTATCGATTGCATTTCTTCGATTATCCTCATTTACAAGTGATTTCCAGCTTTTATCGTGCGACCAGAATCTTTAAAAAGATCATGGAATGTCTGATTTGTTTTTCACAAGAAAGTTGGGCTTCAAAATACAAGCCCGACATTATAAGCCCGACTTTTCCTTATTTTTTAAATATTTTGATAAGAAAATATGATATAACTATTAAAATACAAGATTTATATTCAAAATTCAATGAGGATCATGAAAAGTGACTTAATATTTACTTGATACATACATTTTGTGAGTTATTTTACATTTGGATAACTGCGGAATCGGTTCAATGCACACCGGCTGTCCGGGCAGTCCACCTTTAGCAATACTGCGGTGACAACCTCTATGAAAAATGTGACGAAATTTCAGCCAGTTTACATATTAAAATATCAAAAAACGGGCAGCGGAAAGCCTATAGCAAGCACACAGTTGCACTCAGCATGGCTGTATTCCCCTATGCAGAGTTTCACTCAATTTGTCATTTTTTTTTAAATTTTCATAAATTTTTGTTTCATAATGAAGTCGAATCGTATTCTACACAATATTTCGAATAATGTCCATTTATTACATTTACCAATTGTTATTTCATTAAATATTTGAAATGAGATTGTTGGCGGAAAACTGCATCACGGCGTTATCAACTGTGTTTCGGGACCCAAGTCACGGTACATAAGGATTGTAATGCAACTTCACAAGGTAGCGGCACTTCCAACGAACGGGTGTTGCACTCATCCCAGCATTGGGCTTGCTAGGCGGCATTTGTCACTCTACGTGCAGTTGGCATGGCTCGTACAGGTGGCGGCCGATACCAGTACTATCCAACCAAAACTGGTTAGAGAGGTAAGAGCTGTCATAACACTTACGGAATCCGAGGTAAAGAAGTGGTAGCTTGTTGGTTAAACCTCCACCTCCAACAAGGTGGGATAGGCAGTGATGACCCACTTCGAAACTCGAATACTCGGTCTTGAGGATATATCATGAATATCAGTCATGAATGAATATCATGAGGATAGCTTAGCATGGAGGAAGTCCGCTTTTTGAGGGAGGTACAAGGGGTACAAAGTAGCTTCCATTTTATTTTAATATATTACATATACTATTAGAGATAGCTTTCCCGTTAAAACACATTAGCCGAATATCTACGCTAGAACTCTTAAAAAACAACAACAACTAACTACGCAATGGTGGGGAATCAGGAAAAATTATGCAAAAGAAATGGAACAGTGCGATGAAGGATTCCCACCATACCCTGTAGCTGTACCTCACCCCCATCGCTGCCGTATTCCACCTGTCGTGATGGCAATGGAGGAACGGGAATCAGAATAAGTTATCTCAAGAGCAGCAGAAATGAAAACAAAACGACTTGGAACATCCTGAACAGTTTTCCGTAGATGAGCAGAGAAGCAAAAGGTTTTAGTAGAGCAAAAGAAAGCCGAAAGCGTTTCGGTGATACCGAAACAAGTTCCAGTAGGTGTACCCCAACCGGTGCAAGTTCCAGCTGTGCAAACGAAACCGGAACAGGTTCCAATAGAAGAAAAGAAACCTGAAGACGTCCCGGTTATGCGTACGAAGCCATTTGTTTTAGGGAATTCATTTTCTACCAACTGATGATGGGAAGTTTTAAAATTCGGAAATCACTGATCCTCCTACTGTCTCTTCTTGTTGCATAAAAGCGCTCTCATACCAATAGTTAGATGTGAAGATCTTCAGCTCCAGTTTATTACATGACAAAAGACGGTAGGGGAGGTAGGGCGTTGTTGGAACACAAAACTTATTTTTGTTCCGTACGATTACAAAAATCGTCTAAGTAAACTAAAAAATATATAGATTTGTAGCTAGTTATCTCAGCTACATAACAGTATTTTTTTTGGGTAGGTTCGGCAAAGTTGAACATCTGCTATGTGTAAAAAACTGGAGGTACCCCAAGTTGTTTCAATTGCCAATTGTACTCGGCAATTGAAACAGGGCGTCTGGGCAATTGAAACGTGGGTTTTCCCATAAGAGAACTCCCTGTTTTATGAAGAAACTAAAATGACGATATCTCAGAATCTGGGATACGTATTTTGATGATTTTTTTACAGTAATATAAAGAATTTTAATCTTTATTTTTTAAGATATTTTATAACTTTCTATAGTAACTAAATATTATTTAATGATTTTCGGTAGTTTTCTGAATTAGGTTCAGAACCCTGTTAGTAATCCAAAGAACGGTTAATAGTATGGAGATCAAATTTTTATTATCGAATATTGCATGTCCAGCTTTACATCATAATTGTTGTTAAATGTCGGTAATTTAATTTTTAAAATTTAATTTCTTTCATCAACGTTGTAAATACAAACACAGACATTGTGGCAGACGATATATGTCAGCCACCCAGCAGACGAAATAAAACACAAAATAACAACATTCAAAAACAAATTGAAAAAAGAGCTCTGCTAATACCAACTTGGTCTCCGTCACCTATGCCAACTGTTTGGCTGTTGCATTGAGCCAGACAGTTGGCTTAGGTGACGGGTTTTTCGAAGTCTCTTCTAACTGATGCCCTTATTCCTGTTGAGCGCAATTGCCTGTATGTCGGCTTTGACATTTGAATTTCGTCTGCTTAAGTGACGCTTCAGTGATTTGTTTTGACATTTGGACATTTAAGTGACATTTTTAATTTCGTAGCAGTGAAACCCAAGAGAAGAAATCGTGTAATTTTCAAAATGGAATCTAAAAGCAGGAAGCGAGTCGTAGTATGGGAGGAAAGAGGACCGAAAAAGTGTAGAAAAAAATATATAAAACAACAGATCCCAAGCAAATCGACTGGGCTTCGAGTTAAAAAGCTATTTGTGATCGATAACGTCAGGTGCAAACAGCCTTCGGTCGACACTATATCAAGTATAACTAACACTAACTAACACTACTTATCAACCCATTTTTAAAGTAACGTTTGGTTGTTTTCAATAGGTAACATTGCTGCGATGGAATACCCAGGCACTTCAAGTGCTTTCCAATCTGATGCTGGACCTGCTGCGAATACAGATAACCTTTGTCCGTTTGTTGAGGACTAAGTAAAAAATCATCAATGATTGCAATTCTCTCACAAATTCTCGTTTTAGATAACACAGATCTACTCGCTGTCCTACAAAGAAGCCGAACAAGAAATAACAATTCAAAAGTCTTCTGGCTACATTAAAACTACTGAAGAATACCAAGAGAGTGAGACACTTTGGAAGAGCCGCATGGAAATGAAAGAAAAAGAATTCAAAGAACACCGGTATTTCCTCTATGAAAAAATTCAAGAACAAACTTGTGGTGCAGGGACTTTTTCTTGTATTCGTTGCCATGCACCAAGCTTTGTACGTTGTGCGACATGTCTTCAACATTTTTGTGGGAAGTGTGATTTGGACACACACTGCCTACTTTTCACCCATCAGCGTACTCTTTTGCATACGGATCTGCTACGTATCCTTGGGCCATCCGAATTTCTAGGTCATGCAAGAGCAATCTCAATCATAGGTATAAATTTATAATCACTATGTTTGGATTCAGACTAATTCCTTTTTCTTTGGACAGATATTCCGGTTCCCCTATATGAGCCAGCTTGCTGCAATTCATGTTTTGCAGCAGGTTCCATGAAGCTCCGATGTGGTCCCACCAAAGTCGCTGTTGTAACCAAAGAAGGCCGCTTTGATTTAAAAAACACAGAATTCTGGTGCTCCGAATGCAAGCAGTCTCGTTTGGCCACTAATGAGGAGTACATGTGTTCAGGATATTGGCCTGGCTCGCTGTCAAATTGCTCCTACTTCTTCGAAGAAAATTTATTAAGAATGTGGCATCGCTTAAGGCACAAAACACCAGGAACATCCGAACGGAAGTTTATCGAAACCCTTGAGGAAATCTCTTTGGATTGCAACCGAGTAAGTCGAGTAGATATAATTAAATCAAAAATGAAAATTCTTATCTTAAAACTAGTTGTTTACTTGGGCAGGTTAATATCATCAACAGGACACTTTTTAATCGCGCTCGTAGAGAGTTTGAATATTTTACTTACCTGAAAGAAAAGGAAATCCTCCGACGCCATGGCAATTGTAAAATATGTGGTAACCATCCTCATGGAATGCACGCGGATGCGAATCGAAAACTATACCGATATGCGTCAGCAAAAGAGTAAGCATAATTGGTTTAAAACTATTGTATTTACTTATTAATATCGTTAACTTATTTAAGTCGTCAAGGAGAATCCTTATATGGAGACGTAAAAATGGCTAGCGATCAGTTACAACTGGAACATATTTCAAAAATAGAAGAAAAGATCCCGAAGGTATATCCTCTTTTATCAACAGTCGCCTATATTTTAAGTATAAATTTTCTTAGGGTAAAGGAGATGATGCATGTGGCTCATCGACATGGAAGGCTGCCCGGGGTGATTCTTCAAGTAAAAGGAATTTGGACATCACCGGTCTGGAAATGATGAGTTGCTCTCATGGCACAGTGATTTTCTCGGCCAACTTGTTCAAGGGAGAAACATTCAAACATACCCATCTCCAGCATCTGAAGTCACACCAAATGGGGACAAAGTTTTTGTGCAACGACGTTGTTTGCAAGTATTGGCCTTTCGCTACTAAAGAGAGCAATCTTTTCGGCGAATCTAATCCGGAATACAAGAAGCTAACTGAGGACATGGTTCCCTTTCTTTCCCGCTTTCATGGTCTAGGCCATTCATGGGCTTGCAGGGTAAATACATATTTAAATATTTCAACCAATATATTGACGAGTCAATCGTATGCCCTTTTAGGTACTCTATAATGGACATTGGCAAAAGGATGGAGCGGATATGTTAGAAGAAGAACAAGAACAAGTTTTTTCCTATATGGCCCGTCTCGGTACAACGACGAAGCATCAAAGCAGAGCCAGTATATTTGTTTATTTGTACGCATTTAGTTCTTTTAACGAGACATTTTAAATATTTTGTGCAGGTAGGAGAGACGATATAACAAGCGCTATTCTCGCCTATAATGTAGACAAAGAAAAACGTATGATGGCTGCGCTTTGTTTACGGTTAAACAGAGTAAGTCTTATTTATTTTATTGACTCTGAGTTCTCCAAATAACAGAATTTTGTAGGCCAGACGCAAATCTAATTTTTATGGGAAGAAATTACAAGACCTTCTTGACCACCGTGGCCTAAAGGAGGAACTTCTACCACAAATTCTGATCAGATTGAAGAATCAAGCAAAACTTGTGAAAAGTAAAAATCTTAACAGCGATTGGGACGTTGAGCTACTCCAAAAAGAAATTGAAGGTGAATGCCACATGATCAAAGTTCTGCATACTCGTAACGCGACTTTCTTTGGTAAATATCTTTGACTACTAAATATCTCATTGTAGTAATCTATTTTTCCGCTTTAAAATCATTTAGATACCTGCAAGACACGTACAAGCAATAGGAAGATAATGTCGAAAAAGAAAAAACGAGTGGATACGATTGTCAAGTTACTTCAACAGAAGGGTATAATCGTGTCCAAGGAGAACACGGACACAGGATTTTTTCCTTGGCATCAAAACAACAAAAGTACGTAAGATGTTTCCTGTTCACTTTGTTGTATTTTTTAATAAGTCTTATTTTGTAGATTTCCTCGGCAAAGACTATGAGCTGATCGACACTTGGATGCTCGGGCTTCGTTATCAGGAAGCTATTACCAAAACTCAAAGGGAAATGGGAGAATTCACGCGATCCCTCACGTCTCTCTGCAAGGATCTTCACAGAGATATAAAGAACTATGAAAGTAAGTTCTCATTTATTGTAGTTAATGTAACCATATTAATGATTTTTATATCCAGGATTAAGACCTACTACTCTTCTCGACTATAGTCGATCAGTAATGGCCAACACAGAAATTGTCCGCCTCAGCGGAATCATCAGCGACGCTGTTCATGTGTTTACCGAAGCGCTCCAGTTCAGAGAGGACATAGAAATTAATCCTCAGGCATTCATAGACAGAATAGAAAAAGAAGATAATCTATTAGATTCTCTGCAAGAAGCATCTGGTGATGATTATTATACCGACAGCGGAGAAGAATCATCAGAAGAGGAGGGAGAAAACTAATTTTACTGTGTTATGTTTCATCAATAGCGCAATTGTAAAATTAAACAAAAATGAATAACGAAATAAAAATTTCAAAAACTCTATTTCATTCATGAGAACACTGTGTGTTTATTTAAGGAATAGGTACATCAACTCCAAAGAAATTTTATTTGCTAAAATACGCATTGTTCCCTCTGTGCGCTTAATTTCTTTATTTTATTTGCGGTTGTTTTAAGTGAAAACTAATTAAGAGTTCTTAATGCTGTACGCAAACTAACCACATTGACTCAAGCTCTGCAAACATAAATGATTTAACCCGAAAAATTTAAACTGGCGACTATAGGATCAGAAAAAAAAATTTCATACCTGCAACTTGCGCACGGGTTCCATAAAGGTTCTTGAAAGCTTTTTGCTTAAGCAAGAAAATGATTTGAAAGTTTTTTTGAGTTATTATTTTATATTTTATCCTTCAATCGTAGGTTTTTCTAAATCTCCAGAAAATGCGGTCATTACGCAGTAAAATTTGTTTTCTTTTAGTGAAATTTTGTATTTAATAATATGCTGAAATTTTTCATTAAATAAATTGAAAATTTTGCCATTTACTCGCTTTTATTATTTAAATAAATTTTTCATTTTTTAGGATGTTATAGCCCTGTCTAGTCCCCATCATTTCCGATGAGTAAAATTATCTGGGGTATTAAAGTAATAGAAAAAAAACCTAAAAGCTGTCATAGTTGTTCATAAATGCCTGAATTTGGACTCAAAAGGTCTCACGTTCGGCTACTTGTCGTAATTATTAAGCATTGCTTTTCCGACATAATGCAGCTCTTTTATATAGCTATGTTTTGATCAATCAGATCAATTTTATATCATTGTCTTTCCATGGAAATTCAGAGTTTAATGGCTATATACCGTTTCGAATTCACGTCCCTTAAGTCGTCCATTATTGCCGCCTGTCGATTTTGCCTTGGGCTACTTTACCAAAACTGGTCAATAGGAAAAAAGGAAATAATATCTTGTGATTTGTTTTGGTTTTTTGAACGTGGTGATTTCCTATTTTTTTTCTTACAGATACAAAAATGGATAGCATTAACACTGCCATGGAAGATCTATCAAATTCATCGAGCTCTGAGATGGAAAACATCATTTTACATTCAAATTCAAACGAAGAAAAGGAAAAAACAAGTGAGTTGGAAGAAGTTTTATTAATCACTGAGACATCTTGTGCAAACAACCAGAAAGTGAAAAGGTTGAGACAGTCCACAGCATTGAAAAACCTTGAATTTGTTAAAGCAAGTATCTCAAATTACACCTTAACCTATTATATTGCATTATTATACATTTTCTGCTTAGGCTAATCACAATACCACTAAACGTGCACTGCATTGCAAGACAATACAGGGCAGGACACGAACCAAGAACAACAGGATGGACCGAGTTACTGAGAGGGTAAGATTCATGTTGACAATAGTAAAACTAGGGTATTTTATTTTAACATTATTTTTTCACAGCTTGCATCATTGGCACAGGATTTCAACGGTCAATATATTTTGCTGGCTGCATCTCCTAATGACAAAGTGTGGTCTTCCACCGTTAAGTCATTTGGGCCACTGGCCAAACAGTTTTTAAAAAGCAGAGTTGGCAATTGTCTTTCTGACCAATGGCAGAAGTTGGTAGATGATCAACAAAAGAGTAAGTATTATACTTTATGCTTCTGTCCAAATATTTACCTGATAACAATTTTCATCTCAACAGTAAGAGCGCAGGGCCCAAATTCCTTACCTACCAATGCACCTGTTACCAATAATGGTTCCATTGAGACAAGAGAGCTTCCGCTATCTTCTGCGCAATCACTTCCGGAATTTTGTCTGCAAATACCTGCTACGTCGCAAACAGTTGTAAGCTCTTCACCGCCGAGCCGCGATACATCTCAAAGTAAAGTAACGAAACGTCCGGTTGCTGTGGGAGTTAATGGTCCAGCTTCTTCGCCATCGGTTACTTCACCGCCAATCTCCTTAATTCCATTGGCGAAGGCGCCCCAAGGTGTTCTTGTTAAAACGGCTCAGGGGACTTTTATGAAATTAAAGAATAGCGAGGTAAAACAGTTAACTTTCCATGTTTTAAGCAAAAAGAATGACTGAAGAACAACTAAATATTTAGGTCCTTATTCCCTTTATCTCCAAAGTGACCCCGGCACCAGGACTCAAGAAATTATAATTTACCTCAATGAATGTAATTCTAAACTTTGTTGTTACCCAGAGGATAAAATCCAGAAATAAAAGTCATGATTCAAAGATTTTTATATCTTTTATTAATCTTTAAAAACAGAAAACCTACCTCATAATGCACAAGCATCTCCTTTACCCTTGTAAACCAATATTAAAAACATTAAACAATACAGTACATTCCATAAAATAATGATCTACCTTTGGGACCTTTCTTCTGTTCTTGAAATAAGGTCCAGCTATCAAGTATCATGGCTTATTATGTCTCCACATAAGAATGCTTTATTATTCTTACGTACGACAGCTAGTACATCTGTGTTATATAAAACGAGAATTAGTGAGGGAATTGCAATCATTGATAATTTTTTACTTAGTCCTCAACAAACGGACAAAGGTTATCTGTATTCGCAGCAGGTCCAGCATCAGATTGGAAAGCACTTGAAGTGCCTGGGTATTCCATCGCAGCAATGTTACCTATTGAAAACAACCAAACGTTACTTTAAAAATGGGTTGATAAGTAGTGTTAGTTAGTGTTAGTTATACTTGATATAGTGTCGACCGAAGGCTGTTTGCACCTGACGTTATCGATCACAAATAGCTTTTTAACTCGAAGCCCAGTCGATTTGCTTGGGATCTGTTGTTTTATATATTTTTTTCTACACTTTTTCGGTCCTCTTTCCTAGGTGACCAAGTTGGTATTAGCAGATCTCTTTTTCTTTCTTTTCTTTTAAATGTAGGTGCCACTGGCCATGGCTGGTTGCCACTGGTGACAGTTTACGGGTCGCTATGGGCGTCCCTTACACACCTTCGCTTCAGTTTATTGATTATTCTTGTGGGGAAGGTAAACATATACACAGAGGTATAGCAAGGGATACACAAGGCGGGGGAGGGGGGTATACACTTCACACGGCGGGTGACTAAATTCTTTCGAATAATTTTGTTTCCATTGGGAAGGTTATGAGGTAGCGCGCTATTTTCTCTTGAGTGTGTTTAGGGATTGAATTGTTGAGTCCTAGTAGTGTTGTCGCTGGCAGACTGGGCTTCGAGTTAAAGAGCTATTTGTGATCGATAACGTCAGGTGCAAACAGCCTTCGGTCGACACTATATCAAGTATAACTAACACTAACTAACACTACTTATCAACCCATTTTTAAAGTAACGTTTGGTTGTTTTCAATAGGTAACATTGCTGCGATGGAATACCCAGGCACTTCAAGTGCTTTCCAATCTGATGCTGGACCTGCTGCGAATACAGATAACCTTTGTCCGTTTGTTGAGGACTAAGTAAAAAATTATCAATGATTGCAATTCCCTCACTAATTCTCGTTTTATATAACACAGATGTACTAGCTGTCGTACGTAAGAATAATAAAGCATTCTTATGTGGAGACATAATAAGCCATGATACTTGATAGCTGGACCTTATTTCAAGAACAGAAGAAAGGTCCCAAAGGTAGATCATTATTTTATGGAATGTACTGTATTGTTTAATGTTTTTAATATTGGTTTACAAGGGTAAAGGAGATGCTTGTGCATTATGAGGTAGGTTTTCTGTTTTTAAAGATTAATAAAAGATATAAAAATCTTTGAATCATGACTTTTATTTCTGGATTTTATCCTCTGGGTAACAACAAAGTTTAGAATTACATTCATTGAGGTAAATTATAATTTCTTGAGTCCTGGTGCCGGGGTCACTTTGGAGATAAAGGGAATAAGGACCTAAATATTTAGTTGTTCTTCAGTCATTCTTTTTGCTTAAAACATGGAAAGTTAACTGTTTTACCTCGCTATTCTTTAATTTCATAAAAGTCCCCTGAGCCGTTTTAACAAGAACACCTTGGGGCGCCTTCGCCAATGGAATTAGGGAGATTGGCGGTGAAGTAACCGATGGCGAAGAAGCTGGACCATTAACTCCCACAGCAACCGGACGTTTCGTTACTTTACTTTGAGATGTATCGCGGCTCGGCGGTGAAGAGATAACAACTGTTTGCGACGTAGCAGGTATTTGCAAACAAAATTCCAGGAGTGATTGCGCAGAAGATAGCGAAAACTCTCTTGTCTCAATGGAACCATTATTGGTAACAGGTGCATTGGTAGGTAAGGAATTTGGGCCCTGCGCTCTTACTGTTGAGATAAAAATTGTTATCAGGTAAATATTTGGACAGAAGCATAAAGTATAATACTTACTCTTTTGTTGATCATCTACCAACTTCTGCCATTGGTCAGAAAGACAATTGCCAACTCTGCTTTTTAAAAACTGTTTGGCCAGTGGCCCAGATGACTTAACGGTGGAAGACCACACTTTGTCATTAGGAGATGCAGCCAGCAAAATATATTGACCGTTGAAATCCTGTGCCAATGATGCAAGCTGTGAAAAAATAATGTTAAAATAAAATACCCTAGTTTTACTATTGTCAACATGAATCTTACCCTCTCAGTAACTCGGTCCATCCTGTTGTTCTTGGTTCGTGTCCTGCCCTGTATTGTCTTGCAATGCAGTGCACGTTTAGTGGTATTGTGATTAGCCTAAGCAGAAAATGTATAATAATGCAATATAAAAGGTTAAGGTGTAATTTGAGATACTTGCTTTAACAAATTCAAGGTTTTTCAATGCTGTGGACTGCCTCAACCTTTTCACTTTTTGGTTGTTTGCACAAGATGTCTCAGTGATTAATAAAACTTCTTCCAACTCACTTGTTTTTTCCTTTTCTTCGTTTGAATTTGAATGTAAAATGATGTTTTCCATCTCAGAGCTCGATGAATTTGATAGATCTTCCATGGCAGTGTTAATGCTATTGTAAGGACTCCCGATAAACTTTAAAGTTAAATAAGTTAGTTAGATTATGTGTTCTATTGCTCATGTTGCGGTTGCCCCCCCCCCACTTGACTCTTTCGCCTATTGTTTCGTTTTTATTACCCTTTCTTCGCATAACGTGGGGTCAACGACAAGACATAAATCACTCGACCTCGCGTTTCGCGTAACATTCTGGCTCTGTTGCGATGACCCCACGCAAACTTAGCGTTCCCACGCCAAGTTGGCGTCATCAAGCCCAAGTGTGGTATAAAACCCACGCCTGAGATGTGCCTCGAGAGAGTCTTCTTGTAACGCGTAGCATTCAGTTTCGTATCTAAGTGCTTGTGTATCTTTCAACGTTACGCCGAAATAAACTTGATTCAACACTCCACAACTGTCGTACTCTCCTGGTCATATCCTCAACATCCCATCCGAGACGCCGTTTCCCGTTCTACCGTGACCGCCACCAGCTCTCTCCGACGCCACAGCATCCTCAACCCTTCGGTAACCATGGATCGGATGTAAGTATCATCACACTCCCACCCTTCTCACTCTCCTACCGTTGTTCTCTTCATATCCGTGCAGCCGACGTGACTGGCTGACGGATCCTAACAAATATAACTGTGTACCACGCACAATGACCAGAATATTAGATAAGAATATTAACCTGACCGTTGTCAGTATTCTTTTTATTGTTGTGTGTGTCGTAATCACCCAGTTGCGTCAGACGTGACTGGGTCTCGATTATTGCATGTGGTGGCAGCGAAGTCGAACCGTGACGTCGCCGCTCGAGAACCGACGAGCCCGCTACCAACGGTCTGCCCTTTCGGAACGTACCACGAACGTTACACGCTGCACGCGACGCTAAAGACGAAACGTGCGGTGGGTATCGGACGTTAAACGTGACTGAACCCGCGGGTCGTTTAAATTGCAATTCCCTACCCCTACCCATGTCCCTACTGTCAACGAACATACAACCAAGGCATCCGCAACACAACACGTAAGACCCGTACGCGCACTCCCGAAGACTCACGACGACTTCCGCCGACTCCCGAAGCCACATTTACTCACGCAGACTCACGGCGACTCCCGCCGACTCCCGAAGCCACATTTACTCACGTAGACCCACGCCGACTCACGAAGCCACATCTACTCACGCAGACTCACGGCGACTCTCGCCGACTGCCGAAGCCACATCTACTCACGCAGACTACCGAAGCCATATTTACTCACGCACACTCCCGAAGACTCACGGCGACGCCCGCCGACTCCCGAAGATCACGCTAACTCCCGAAGATTCATGGCTACTCCCGCCGACTCCCGAAGCCACATCTACTCACCCTGACCCCGAAGACTCCCGCCGATTGCCGGAGCCACGATTACTCACGCTGACCCCCGAAGGCTCATACATCCTCACGCCGCCTCCCGTAAGGAAAATCCCGCTGACTGCAATAGGAATCTCAACTGCCGAACCACTCCTCTACAACATCCGAAGATATGTCAAAAGGAGGGTCGAACTTCGAGAAAAGGATTCCGCTCTTCAAACGCTGGGGAAAGTCCCTCCGTCAAACCTTCCCTTCCTTTAGGAGAGGAACAGGGCCGAATCAATCCGCTTCTGACCAACAATACATCGAAGACCAACTAAAGAAGCTCGTCGCAAGCTGCAAAGAAACGCAACCGGAAGCGGCCTACTTCACCGCAGAAGAAATACAGGAGCACGCTAACGACGCCGAGTGGGAACGCCTGGGAGCCCGGCCCAAAACTCCGCACCCCACAGCCGTCCGCGCCCACCCAACAGTCCAACTTCCCCGAAGACCGCGCCGGGGAAGAAACCCTGAGTATCTAGAGGAAGAATAGACTATTGGACGCCGCGCGACCTCTGCTGAAAGACGCGTCGGACACCGAGGAAGAGCGAAGAGAATTGCTACGTCAGGCAATCACTCTCCTGCAAGAGGAAGATCCTTCCCTGTTACCAAGCGACGCCCCGAGGGCTTCTTTTTATAGCCAATATTGGAACACACTTATAGAAAACGTACCAGAAGAGGAAATCATCTTCGAGCTTCAGCATCACTTGGAAGCCAATCATCGAAGACAGTTGGACCCTGAACAGACAAGAGTTGCATTAATAGCCCTACTAGAGCTCCACCCATACCTAGCTACCCCCGCCCAAGTGTTCGATTTCCTAGACCTTCGGACAGGGAATACACCCATTCGACCAGGGTCGTACGACAGCAACAGGCTCTCCACGGGCTCAGGGAACGACGTCCCCCCACCCCCTATCAGGACGAGCCCGCAACAACCTTCCAACGTAGCCGAAGGGAAATTGGTCGACATTTCGGAAGCCGACTCCCCCGGAACCGACTCCCAAGGAACGTTGTACCACAACATCGAACCGCTAACGCGCGGACAAGCGAGTCACATAACGAAACCAATCGCCTCTAACCTCGTAGGAGAAAATACCGTTCCCCCACGTCCACAAGCACCCCTATTTTATCCCCCATTATGCAACATCACCACGCCCTACACCCAACCCCCGTTAACGCCCTGTCCGACCCTTCATCGGTAAAGACGCCGTCCAACCGGAAGGTATCATTTACACCGATATTACCCACGTACAGCCCTACAATGGACTCACGGTCGACGGAACTCCAGGAAAATTTGGTGGATACGTGTGAGAAGGAGTTGACCCGACTTCTGGAAGCAGGCGTCGAAATCCACACTGCGGTCAACACCGCTTTATCCAGAACCCGAATAACACAAGGAAATTGCACCGCATCAGAGCAATCAACAACGAGCGGGCATCTGAAACCACCCGGAGTCACATCCCTACCGGTACCACAGCCGAGACACAGTGCCCTCTCCACTCAAGCCACACGTAACATCAGCACTAACCCCACGAACGTACCTCCTCCAGGGTATCGTAACGTCAACTCCTCTGAACGCCCCACCGGCGACAGACGGGCCATCACACCAGCACTGGAGAGGCGTTCAAGAACCTTGAACACTGAACAGCAACCACCAGTCGTCAATCGCGCCCAGCCTAACCATCGAAGATAAAATTAGGTTAGCCCAGCAAGAGCAGGCCATGCAGGCGTTCAGTTCGGTAACAATCTATTGCGACAGGCAAAGGTCCGGTCGTTTCGACGATTGGGTGGCTCACCTCGAGGCCACCCTTGACTTGGGTAATTTTGAAGAGGCGAGGAAACTCCGCCTCATGCGGTCTACGGAGAAGCCGCCGAAGAATTTGATAATTTCAAACTGGACAACCCCATTCGTTCTCAGGAGTACGCAGCCGTTAAAGAAAGACTTCTTAAACTCCTTCACTCGACCGAGACAAGGTCGCAAAGGAGTGTAGAGTTTCACAATATGAGGCGAGAAACCGAAGAAAACATGCGACGTTACGCCAACCGTATACGGAAAGCGTTCTACAAGGCTTATCCTATGGAAGGTGCCCTCGACGCCGCCACTGCAGCATCACGAGAGCAAATGATGATGGACAGGTTCATCGAAGGTCTCCAATACGACCTCCAACCCAGGCTGAAACACAAGCAGTTTCATTCTTTCGAAACATTAATCGATAAAGCAGAGTTAGCAGCAATGGCGATTGCAGAAGGCCAAGCGAGGGTACGCATCCAGGCTGCGTATGCGTCCCCTAACATTCCAAGCAACCGTAACACCGAGCTGGCAGGAGTATTGGAGGCTCTAGAAAAGCTTAACACGAAAATTGAAAGAAACGCCTCCGACCAGAATCTAGAGTTACAGCATCGATTGAGCAATTTGCAACGCCAGTTGACACAACAACAACAAACAGCCAAATCACGAGACCCCATCGCATCGCAGCCCGAAGCTTTCAGGAGGACAGCGGTGTTGTGTGAGTTTCACAACACGTACGGAGGCCATACAACGGAGAATTGCATCGCCAGATACCTACAGCGAAACGACAAATGCAGCCGTTGCAACGAAATTGGGCATCGCCACAGCTTCTGCCCCATGATCAAAAACCCTCCACCCCCACCACCATCGCATACGGCAGAAGCGCCCTCAGCTCGACCGGGCATTCTGCGGTCAAAGGCGGAAAACTAGACGCCACCGATCAGCATGTTGGGCCCCTCGGTGGATACCCTAAGCCCCAACAATTCGTCAAGTCAGTATCCGACACCCCAGCCACCCAAGACTTAATCTGAACGTAGGAGACTGCTCATTCCGAGCACTAGTGGATAGCGGAGCAGGAAAGAGTCTCGTCAGCAGTACACTCTTCAACCAACTCCTGAAGCAAGGAACCGATCTGGAACATTCAAAGGAGGTAGCCGTCGACCTCTTTGACATAAACAACAGGCCCCTGATCTGCCAGGGAACAGTAGTGTTAAACCTTCTCGTCGAGGACGAGAGGCCCCGTGAACCCTTCCAGCAAGAGTTCATCGTCGTTCAAGGAATTATGGAAGATTGCGTTCTAGGTTTAGACGCTCTTTACAAACATAAGTTCATAATCGACGGTCGTGAAAGGCGCGTCTACCGTGTGAAGGAGTCTGATCAACTCCAGACCGAAGACCAACCGACCATGATGGCGGCTCATCGAATAAAAGTACCTCCATCATCCGCATGCGTGGTGGAGAGCGAGAATAGTGACTTCAAGCTATCTCTCGACAATGCCTGTTTCTTCGTCAAAGACTTCCGTCTACCCCCCGGACTCCGATTGGATCCCTTGGTCTCGACACCGTTGCAGAATGGATTGTTTCGCGTCGTGTTAATCAACGAGACCAACTGCACCATCAACCTGCCTCGCTACACCACCCTAGGGCACGTGACCGTCAAACCACGTACCTACGTGGCTTCTTGCTCCACCGAATCCCCCATTTTCCTCCCTGCCGTTCTCGAAGCCGCCCTTCCAGATGTCGACGAAGACGTCAAGAACAGTTTGCGCAACCTGCTCTTGACGAATCAGCACATCTTCGCCTTCAAAACCAGCGATTTAGGCAACACAGGGTTAGTAAAACATGTGATCGACACACAAGGCCAGGGACCCATTCGCCAGAGGCCTTACCGGGCATCACCCCGTCAAAAGGAAGTTTCGAAGAAGATCATCGAAGAGTTACTGGAGAACGACATCATACGACCGTCACTCTCTCCTTGGGCCGCTCCAATTGTACTTGTAAAAAAAAAAGACAGGGGATGACCGACTATGCATAGACTACCGAAAACTGAATGCGGTTACGAAGAAAGACTCCTTCCCCTTACCTAGAATCGACGACGTACTAGACTTGCTACACGGCCAGAAATGCTTTTCCACCCTGGATTTAGCCTCCGGCTACTGGCAGATAGAGATGGAAGAAGCGTCAAAGGAGAAGACCGCCTTCATCGTGGAGAACAACCTATACGAGTGGAACCGCCTCGCGTTCGGCCTTACCAATGCCCCAGGAACATTTCAAAGGCTAATGAACTTCGTTCTGCAGGAAGAGATCGGGAAGACCTGCCTTGTCTATCTAGACGACATCATCGTGTTTTCGAAATCCCACGAAGAACACATGGAGAACTTAAGCAAGATTTTCGCACTACTGGAAAAAGCCAACCTCAGGGTAAAACTGTCAAAGTGCAAATTCCTGGCTAATTCAGTGCAATACTTGGGCCACGTCATTTCAGCGAACGGGGTAGCACCAGATCCAGCCAAAGTAGAAGTACTAGCTACTTACCGTAGACCCCAAACCGTAAAGGAATTGCAGTCCTTCTTAGGGCTGGCCTCCTATTATCGCCGGTTCATCAAAGGATTCTCCACTATAGCCCATCCACTACTATCGCAGACAAAAGCAAGACCGCAAGACAAGATAGTGTGGGGTACAGAAGAAGAAAAGGCCTTCGAGTTCCTCAAGAACTGTCTGACGTCGGAGCCAATCCTGGCTTACCCAGATTTTACGAAGGAGTTCCTTATATACACCGATGCCAGCGACTACGGGCTAGGTGCCGTCCTGTCCCAATTACATGAAGGGAAGGATCAGCCAATCGCTTATGCAAGTCGGCACCTGAACAAGGCCGAAGTGAACTACTCAACCATCGAAAAGGAAGGTGCGGCAGTAATTTTTGGGATAAAACGCTTCCGCCACTATCTTCAAGATGAGCCGTTCGTCATCATCAGCGACCACCGACCATTACAATGGTTACAAACCTTCAAAGACGAAACCGGCCGACTCGGAAGATGGGCCATAATGTTGGTTAACCTCCAGTACTCGATCAAGTATCGTCCTGGTAGAGTACACGAGAACGCTGACTTCTTATCGCGGATCCCCGTCAACGCGGTTCAAACCTTCCCGAAAACAGACGACGCCATGCTGATCGAGCAACAAAAGGACGCCCTCTGCAACGACATCAAGAACTACCTAGAAGACGGGGCCCTCAGTGAAGAAAACAACACTCAGATCTGGGTGAAAGAAATCGACCTATACTCGATCTCCAGCGGCGTGCTGTTCCGCCGGAACGAACCAACATCCAAAAAGAGGCGACCCTTCGCCCAACAACAAGTGGTAGTCCCCTTAAGCTTAAGGAAACCTCTACTACAAGAGTACCACGACTCCCCAATCTCGGGCCACTTAGCCTACCAAAGGACCGTCCTACGGCTGCGGGATAAGTATTACTGGCCGACGATGCTCTCTGACGTCAAAGAGTATTGTCTGACTTGTGAATCCTGCGCCCTACAACGACGATCCAGTCTACGAGCCTTCCTGAACCCGCTAGACCTTGCGTCGAGACCATTCGAGGTACTGGGAATGGATTTCCTAGGGCCCATCCAGCCTCACTCTCTGCAAGGGAACAACCACATCCTCGTCATCACCGACTATTTCACAAAATGGGTGGAAGTCATCCCTCTACCAGACCAAACTGCCCTGACAACGAGTAAGGCCCTGATGGACAAAATCATTTTATACCACGGCCCCCAAGAGCAATTATAACCGACCGAGGATCAAACTTCACCTCCGAACTCTTCTCGTCGTTGTGTAACAAACTACAGGTCAAGCATCTGAAAACAACCGCTTACCATCCCCAGACTAACGGCCTCACGGAGAGGTTCAACAAAACGGTCGTTGAAATGTTACGGAAGTACATGGACCAAGGATTCCCGAAGTGGGAAGAAATGTTAGGGCCAGTGGCATTCGCCTACAGAAACTCCGTACACTCCTCCACCTTAGAGACACCATATTTTCTAAATCATGGTCGCGACCCTACGATGCCCATCGACCAATTCTTACCGGCTCCAACAACAAGCATCATCACGCCCTCCGATTACAAGAGCCAAACCATGCAACACCTGCATGAAGCCTTCCTCTTGGTTAAGGATAATCTAGCCCAAGCCAGAGAGCAACAGCGAGCCCAGTACGATAAACGTGCTAGGGAATATGACTTCAAAGTAGGAGATAAAGTCCTCCTCGACGTTAGGACACCGATGGCCGGCACCAGTAAGAAGCTTATTCCACGATTCGCTGGACCATACCGGGTTATCAAGGTGAACAGTAACCAGACCGTGGAAATCCAAGAGTGCCCGGGTAAACAGACGCAGCGAGTCCACGTGAACCGCATCAAGCCGCTGTACGAGTCCATGATCTGGAAGGAAGAGCCGACCGTCGACCACGCAGACCCCCGAAAACAGACCCCGGCCGCTAACCTCCCCGGCGAGTTGGAACTTCCAGTCCCAGCTAACGAAGAGCACACCGACCTCGACGAGACAGACCTCATCGACTTCCACGGATGGTCCCAGCCGATAGAAGGAGCCAGAGGAGAAATCTCAGTCCATGAGATAGCACCAGCGTCGACAACCCTAGACCCTCTCATCCCACTCACTCCCGCTATACCTCTCTTACCCGAACGCCACCCCGGACTCCGACCCCGAAACGTCCTTAGACCCCCACCTAACTTTGAATAATAGAAATTACGGTAGAATTAGAGTAGAAAACGTAACCCCGAATTTCGTGTATACCAGTGTACCCCCATTATTTCATTATCCTTTTGATTAAGTAGTGTAGAAATTTTTTTATATTTCGCGTTCTCAAACCCCTGTCATGTCTTGTACCCCTAGATTTTTTGTGATGACCCTATTCGCCTTTTCGTCCCTTGTCCCCGCGGCTTCTTTCAACGTCAGCGTGTGCGATTGCGACAACGCAGTGAACCTAGGCTTCCTGGAAATGGAAGAAGACGAGTGAGCGTATGAAGTGTCGCCCACCCCGCCAACGCCGGTGGCTTATGCTATCTACTCCTCGCTTCCAGAAGTCAAACGGTTCGCTGGACACATATGCAGCATGTGGGAAGTGACCACAAAGGTTTACAAAGACTTCCTGCAGTGGAACCAAGTGTCACACAGCCGCAAGCCCATCGAAGTAGACGCAACAACATGCCGACGGATGAGAGACTCGCGACAGTGCAGGGGAAAAGCCATGGACATCGTCGGCCCAAACGCTTTTGCCCTGGAAGGTTACCCGTTCGTAGAGACGAGTTGGTTACAGACCACTGCAGAAAAAATGGCTAACTGCCGTCTCGAAGAAGTAACCCTACAAACGGAGTGCACAAACTGCACTATCAGTTCCCCACTCGGAGATGCTCCTGGAGCAGCCAGCGGCTCCCTCCAGCACAACCTAGTAACCCTGGTATGGGAAGACTCTTGGAAAGAAGCGAAACAATGCGAACTAAAGATGATAGGGCACGGACTCGGCGTTAAATACACGACGGATAACGACACCATTTTCCGCGTACGTGACCCAGCAAAACAACTAGACTTCATATACTCAATGGAGAACAGCTCCGCCTGCGATAACCAGACCCAGTTTACGCTTCACCCTGTCCTGGGCATGGACAAAGTCGTCATCGCAGTACGAGAGAGCCCCAAGATGGAAGAAAAGACCGAAATAATAGCCAACCAGTCGGGCGAGGCGGTACCGTCATTAGCGCAGGCAGAGATCGAGTATGCAAGCCACACCCAATGTATTAGAGACTTCGCGATGGAAATCTTCAATCATCTAGCTCAAGAAATACGTAATATGCAATGCAAAAGCCGCAGGGCGGCCTATCATGCCGCCACGACAACAGCCCAATACGACAGCTGGCTAGCAGCCACACATCTGGATCTCCCACTCTGCACCAAACTGGTAACAATAGGAACCTCTGTGTCCGTGCTACAGTGCTTCTCGCAAAACGTCACCTTCGAAACTGTCTTCACGCCTTGCGGCGCCCAACCTAAGGCCGGGAACAGTACGATCAGCATAGAAGGATGGGAGCTCACGAAGTACTCCGAGTGCTACTGGCACGCGAACTTTGTCAACTTTAAAGGCAAGGCCCACGCTTTCAGGAATAACACTTGGACGCCCGAGAATCCCAGCTTGGCAATGCACGGCCGACGCCTAATCGACGCAACACCACTAGAAATTGACAATTCCCTAGGCATGATAATACAGTTACACCCCACCATAACATCGCACCCACTGAGCACCTCCAAAATCATGGCCGACATCTTGGCATACATCCAGCTCGGATACGTCACCGAAATGTCGGGAAAACGACATACAGACACCATACTCATCCACCCAAGCCAAGCAGGGGACATCTCCTTCATGGCAAGACTCGGATCCTGGCTCCGGAGCTTCGGAATTCTATCAGGAGTAGGAATGGCAATTGCCTTAGCCTTCCGGTTTTGTGGATTGGGTTCGCTCCTAGGACTCTACATCCCATGCTGTAGGTATTTCAACCCTGCAGCTGGTTAACACCGCCACAACCCATTCATCGAGACATTGAGATGGGACTCCCAGCTGCTTCCGCACCACCACCGAGCGCCCCGGTGACCATCGTCAACCTGCCTCCTACATCGTCGACGGGACCGAATGGCGCACCAAGACCCACATCAAATCAACAATACTTCGCACAACCATCCGTATACCCCCTTCGCCTTGCACAACGAAGAGAAGCAGCCGCCCTCCTGTCCAGCCCCTAAGATTAGCCAATGTCATGTCAATGTCAATATCATGTTAGCATCGTAGGCCCTTAAGGCAATAGCACTAGTTGATCGTAAACCCGACTTAATACCGTAGAATGACTTAATGCCTCCCCGATGCCATGTCTCCAACCCCCTCCGCCAACATACTGTAACCCTACCTAACTCTACCTTAGAACCCCAACCTCGTCGGCCATAACCTCGGACCCAAGAAACCACAGCAGGGACGATCACGCCGCCTGGTGGGTCACGACGAAGACATCCTCTACTGCGCCGATTATCCTTCCAACGACAACGACACGCAGCACGCCACGACTCACTACGAAGACGAAGAAGAAATCCTCTACTGCGTGGATTACCCCCCTGACGACGAGGTCATGTACGATACCGACACTACGGACGACACGGACGAGGACTCACTATCCCTGGAAGACGTATCTTGGGAGGAAAACTCTTTCTCCTCAGGTACGTCGACCGTAATTTTACACCTGGCCGAAGGCGCAGCCGTCAACCGCCAGAGATCGCCGTATAGCCTGACGCCAACCAGTGATGTAGAAGAAAGAGGCCTGGATGCCGCGGCGTTAAACGACAGCGTCGCTAGGGAGCTTGGCGAAAAACATAATGTCAGCGTCGTGCCACGATTCTCTGGACGACGAAGAGGACTTCGCAGCGGCACGGTACGTCGAGCGCCAATACCGGGTTCCTCCCAAAGAAGGACGAGGACGGCTGGCCAGCTACCAGTTAGAAGCGATTTAGGAAACAATCCGTGGAGTGACATGGATGGACCAGGACCACGACTTCCCACCGCGAGCCGGTGACGAACAATGGAACCGACCTAGGTGACAGGCAACGACTAAGCGGGATCGATCGCGGGACGCAATCTTCGGAGGGGGGTCATGCCAGGACTCCCGATAAACTTTAAAGTTAAATAAGTTAGTTAGATTATGTGTTCTATTGCTCATGTTGCGGTTGCCCCCCCACTTGACTCTTTCGCCTCTTGTTTCGTTTTTATTACCCTTTCTTCGCATAACGTGGGGTCAACGACAAGACATAAATCACTCGACCTCGCGTTTCGCGTAACATTCTGGCTCTGTTGCGATGACCCCACGCAAACTTAGCGTTCCCACGCCAAGTTGGTGTCATCAAGCCCTAGTGTGGTATAAAACCCACGCCTGAGATGTGCCTCGAGCGTCTTCTTGTAACCTTTACTCGCGTTAGTCGTGCTGCAAGTGTTTCTCTGCGTAGCATTCAA
>NW_026712475.1:0-34814 GCF_022539665.2 Daphnia carinata
GTAGATATTGAAAACTGATTCTATAACACTATATTCACATTGAATACACGTATATTTGATGCTGTTTGAATGTAGATATTGAAACTGATTCTGTAACACTATATTCACATTGAATACACGTATATTTGATGCTGTTTGAATGTAGATATTGAAACTGATTCTATAACACTATATTCACATTGAATACACGTATATTTGATGCTGTTTGAATGTAGATATTGAAACTGATTCTATAACACTATATTCACATTGAATAAACGTATATTTGATGCTGTTTGAATGTAGATATTGAAACTCACTGTATCACACTATATTCACATTGAATACACGTATATTTGATGCTGTTTGAATGTAGATAATGAAACTCACTGTATAACACTATATTCACATTGAATACACGTATATTTGATGCTGTTTGAATGTAGATATTGAAACTGATTCTATAACACTATATTCACATTGAATACACGTATATTTGATGCTGTTTGAATGTAGATATTGAAACTGATTCTATAACACTATATTCACATTGAATACACGTATATTTGATGCTGTTTGAATGTAGATATTGAAACTCACTGTATAACACTATATTCACATTGAATACACGTATATTTGATGCTGTTTGAATGTAGATATGAAACTCACTGTATTACACTATATTCACATTGAATACGTATATTTGATGCTGTTTGAATGTAGATATTGAAACTGATTCTATAACACTATATTCACATTGAATACACGTATATTTGATGCTGTTTGAATGTAGATATTGAAACTCATTCTATAACACTATATTCACATTGAATACACGTATCTTTGATGCTGTTTGAATGTAGATATTGAAACTCACTGTATAACACTATATTCACATTGAATACACGTATATTTGATGCTGTTTGAATGTAGATATTGAAACTCACTGTATTACACTATATTCACATTGAATACACGTATATTTGATGCTGTTTGAATGTAGATATTGAAACTGATTCTATAACACTATATTCACATTGAATACACGTATATTTGATGCTGTTTGAATGTAGATATTGAAACTGATTCTATAACACTATATTCACATTGAATACACGTATATTTGATGCTGTTTGAATGTAGATATTGAAACTGATTCTATAACACTATATTCACATTGAATACACGTATATTTGATGCTGTTTGAATGTAGATATTGAAACTCTCTGTATAACACTATATTCACATTGAATACACGTATATTTGATGCTGTTTGAATGTAGATATTGAAACTGATTCTATAACACTATATTCACATTGAATACACGTATATTTGATGCTGTTTGAATGTAGATATTGAAACTGATTCTGTAACACTATATTCACATTGAATACACGTATATTTGATGCTGTTTGAATGTAGATATTGAAACTGATTCTATAACACTATATTCACATTGAATACACGTATATTTGATGCTGTTTGAATGTAGATATTGAAACTGATTCTATAACACTATATTCACATTGAATACACGTATATTTGATGCTGTTTGAATGTAGATATTGAAACTCACTGTATAACACTATATTCACATTGAATACACGTATATTTGATGCTGTTTGAATGTAGATATTGAAACTGATTCTATAACACTATATTCACATTGAATACACGTATATTTGATGCTGTTTGAATGTAGATATTGAAACTCACTGTATTACACTATATTCACATTGAATACACGTATATTTGATGCTGTTTGAATGTAGATATTGAAACTGACTCTATAACACTATATTCACATTGAATACACGTATATTTGATGCTGTTTGAATGTAGATATTGAAACTCACTGTATCACACTATATTCACATTGAATACACGTATATTTGATGCTGTTTGAATGTAGATAATGAAACTCACTGTATAACACTATATTCACATTGAATACACGTATATTTGATGCTGTTTGAATGTAGATATTGAAACTGATTCTATAACACTATATTCACATTGAATACACGTATATTTGATGCTGTTTGAATGTAGATATTGAAACTGATTCTATAACACTATATTCACATTGAATACACGTATATTTGATGCTGTTTGAATGTAGATATTGAAACTCACTGTATCACACTATATTCACATTGAATACACGTATATTTGATGCTGTTTGAATGTAGATATTGAAACTGATTCTATAACACTATATTCACATTGAATACACGTATATTTGATGCTGTTTGAATGTAGATATTGAAACTGATTCTATAACACTATATTCACATTGAATACACGTATATTTGATGCTGTTTGAATGTAGATATTGAAACTCACTGTATTACACTATATTCACATTGAATACACGTATATTTGATGCTGTTTGAATGTAGATATTGAAACTCACTGTATATACACTATATTCACATTGAATACACGTATATTTGATGCTGTTTGAATGTAGATATTGAAACTGATTCTGTAACACTATATTCACATTGAATACACGTATATTCGATGCTGTTTGAATGTACATCATGAAACTGATTGTATAACACTATATTCACATTGAATACACGTATATTTGATGCTGTTTGAATGTAGACATTGAAACTCACTGTATAACACTATATTCACATTGAATACACGTATATTTGATGCTGTTTGAATGTAGATATTGAAACTGATTCTATAACACTATATTCACATTGAATACACGTATATTTGATGCTGTTTGAATGTAGATATTGAAACTCACTGTATTACACTATATTCACATTGAATACACGTATATTTGATGCTGTTTGAATGTAGATATTGAAACTGATTCTATAACACTATATTCACATTGAATACACGTATATTTGATGCTGTTTGAATGTAGATATTGAAACTCACTGTATCACACTATATTCACATTGAATACACGTATATTTGATGCTGTTTGAATGTAGATATTGAAACTCATTCTATAACACTATATTCACATTGAATACACGTATATTTGATGCTGTTTGAATGTAGATATTGAAACTGATTCTATAACACTATATTCACATTGAATACACGTATATTTGATGCTGTTTGAATGTAGATATTGAAACTGATTCTATAACACTATATTCACATTGAATACACGTATATTTGATGCTGTTTGAATGTAGATATTGAAACTGATTCTATAACACTATATTCACATTGAATACACGTATATTTGATGCTGTTTGAATGTAGATATTGAAACTCACTGTATAACACTATATTCACATTGAATACACGTATATTTGATGCTGTTTGAATGTAGATATTGAAACTGATTCTATAACACTATATTCACATTGAATACACGTATATTTGATGCTGTTTGAATGTAGATATTGAAACTGATTCTATAACACTATATTCACATTGAATACACGTATATTTGATGCTGTTTGAATGTAGATATTGAAACTCACTGTATCACACTATATTCACATTGAATACACGTATATTTGATGCTGTTTGAATGTAGATATTGAAACTGATTCTATAACACTATATTCACATTGAATACACGTATATTTGATGCTGTTTGAATGTAGATATTGAAACTCACTCTATTACACTATATTCACATTGAATACACGTATATTTGATGCTGTTTGAATGTAGATATTGAAACTCACTGTATCACACTATATTCACATTGAATACACGTATATTTGATGCTGTTTGAATGTAGATATTGAAACTCATTCTATAACACTATATTCACATTGAATACACGTATATTTGATGCTGTTTGAATGTAGATATTGAAACTCACTGTATTACACTATATTCACATTGAATACACGTATATTTGATGCTGTTTGAATGTAGATATTGAAACTGATTCTATAACACTATATTCACATTGAATACACGTATATTTGATGCTGTTTGAATGTAGATATTGAAACTGATTCTATAACACTATATTCACATTGAATACACGTATATTTGATGCTGTTTGAATGTAGATATTGAAACTCATTCTATAACACTATATTCACATTGAATACACGTATATTTGATGCTGTTTGAATTCAGATATTGAAACTCACTGTATCACACTATATTCACATTGAATACACGTATATTTGATGCTGTTTGAATGTAGATATTGAAACTCACTTCTATAACACTATATTCACATTGAATACACGTATATTTGATGCTGTTTGAATGTAGATATTGAAACTCACTGTAACACTATATTCACATTGAATACACGTATATTTGATGCTGTTTGAATGTAGATATTGAAACTGATTCTATCACACTATATTCACATTGAATACACGTATATTTGATGCTGTTTGAATGTAGATATTGAAACTGATTCTATAACACTATATTCACATTGAATACACGTATATTTGATGCTGTTTGAATGTAGATATTGAAACTGATTCTATCACACTATATTCACATTGAATACACGTATATTTGATGCTGTTTGAATGTAGATATTGAAACTGATTCTATAACACTATATTCACATTGAATACACGTATATTTGATGCTGTTTGAATGTAGATATTGAAACTCATTCTATAACACTATATTCACATTGAATACACGTATATTTGATGCTGTTTGAATGTAGATATTGAAACTCACTGTATCACACTATATTCACATTGAATACACGTATATTTGATGCTGTTTGAATGTAGATATTGAAACTCACTGTATTACACTATATTCACATTGAATACACGTATATTTGATGCTGTTTGAATGTAGATATTGAAACTGATTCTGTAACACTATATTCACATTGAATAAACGTATATTTGATGCTGTTTGAATGTAGATATTGAAACTGATTCTATAACACTATATTCACATTGAATACACGTATATTTGATGCTGTTTGAATGTAGATATTGAAACTGATTCTATAACACTATATTCACATTGAATACACGTATATTTGATGCTGTTTGAATGTAGATATTGAAACTCACTGTATTACACTATATTCACATTGAATACACGTATATTTGATGCTGTTTGAATGTAGATATTGAAACTGATTCTATAACACTATATTCACATTGAATACACGTATATTTGATGCTGTTTGAATGTAGATATTGAAACTCACTGTATAACACTATATTCACATTGAATACACGTATATTTGATGCTGTTTGAATGTAGATATTGAAACTCACTGTATCACACTATATTCACATTGAATACACGTATATTTGATGCTGTTTGAATGTAGATATTGAAACTGATTCTATAACACTATATTCACATTGAATACACGTATATTTGATGCTGTTTGAATGTAGATATTGAAACTCACTGTATAACACTATATTCACATTGAATACACGTATATTTGATGCTGTTTGAATGTAGATATTGAAACTCACTGTATTACACTATATTCACATTGAATACACGTATATTTGATGCTGTTTGAATGTAGATATTGAAACTCACTGTATAACACTATATTCACATTGAATACACGTATATTTGATGCTGTTTGAATGTAGATATTGAAACTGATTCTATAACACTATATTCACATTGAATACACGTATATTTGATGCTGTTTGAATGTAGATATTGAAACTCTCTGTATAACACTATATTCACATTGAATACACGTATATTTGATGCTGTTTGAATGTAGATATTGAAACTGATTCTATAACACTATATTCACATTGAATACACGTATATTTGATGCTGTTTGAATGTAGATATTGAAACTGATTCTATAACACTATATTCACATTGAATACACGTATATTTGATGCTGTTTGAATGTAGATATTGAAACTCACTGTATAACACTATATTCACATTGAATACACGTATATTTGATGCTGTTTGAATGTAGATATTGAAACTCACTGTATTACACTATATTCACATTGAATACACGTATATTTGATGCTGTTTGAATGTAGATATTGAAACTGATTCTATAACACTATATTCACATTGAATACACGTATATTTGATGCTGTTTGAATGTAGATATTGAAACTGATTCTATAACACTATATTCACATTGAATACACGTATATTTGATGCTGTTTGAATGTAGATATTGAAACTGATTCTATAACACTATATTCACATTGAATACACGTATATTTGATGCTGTTTGAATGTAGATATTGAAACTCATTGTATAACACTATATTCACATTGAATACACGTATATTTGATGCTGTTTGAATGTAGATATTGAAACTCACTGTATAACACTATATTCACATTGAATACACGTATATTTGATACTGTTTGAATGTAGATCATGAAACTGAATCTATAACACTATATTCACATTGAATACACGTATATTTGATGCTGTTTGAATGTAGATATTGAAACTGATTCTATAACACTATATTCACATTGAATACACGTATATTTGATGCTGTTTGAATGTAGATATTGAAACTCATTGTATCACACTACATTCACATTGAATACACGTATATTTGATGCTGTTTGAATGTAGATTTTGAAACTCACTGTATTACACTATATTCACATTGAATACACGTATATTTGATGCTGTTTGAATGTAGATATTGAAACTGATTCTATAACACTATATTCACATTGAATACACGTATATTTGATGCTGTTTGAATGTAGATATTGAAACTGATTCTATAACACTATATTCACATTGAATAAACGTATATTTGATGCTGTTTGAATGTAGATATTGAAACTCACTGTATCACACTATATTCACATTGAATACACGTATATTTGATGCTGTTTGAATGTAGATATTGAAACTCACTGTATTACACTATATTCACATTGAATACACGTATATTTGATGCTGTTTGAATGTAGATATTGAAACTGATTCTATTACACTATATTCACATTGAATACACGTATATTTGATGCTGTTTGAATGTAGATATTGAAACTGATTCTATAACACTATATTCACATTGAATACACGTATATTTGATGCTGTTTGAATGTAGATATTGAAACTCACTGTATCACACTATATTCACATTGAATACACGTATATTTGATGCTGTTTGAATGTAGATATTGAAACTCACTGTATAACACTATATTCACATTGAATACACGTATATTTGATACTGTTTGAATGTACATATTGAAACTGATTCTGTAACACTATATTCACATTGAATACACGTATATTTGATGCTGTTTGAATGTAGATATTGAAACTGATTCTATAACACTATATTCACATTGAATACACGTATATTTGATGCTGTTTGAATGTAGATATTGAAACTGATTCTATAACACTATATTCACATTGAATACACGTATATTTGATGCTGTTTGAATGTAGATATTGAAACTGATTCTATAACACTATATTCACATTGAATACACGTATATTTGATGCTGTTTGAATGTAGATATTGAAACTCACTGTATCACACTATATTCACATTGAATACACGTATATTTGATGCTGTTTGAATGTAGATATTGAAACTGATTCTATAACACTATATTCACATTGAATACACGTATATTTGATGCTGTTTGAATGTAGATATTGAAACTGATTCTATAACACTATATTCACATTGAATACACGTATATTTGATGCTGTTTGAATGTAGATATTGAAACTCACTGTATTACACTATATTCACATTGAATACACGTATATTTGATGCTGTTTGAATGTAGATATTGAAACTCACTGTATTACACTATATTCACATTGAATACACGTATATTTGATGCTGTTTGAATGTAGATATTGAAACTTCTGTAACACTATATTCACATTGAATACACGTATATTTGATGCTGTTTGAATGTAGATATTGAAACTGGTTCTTTATAACACTATATTCACATTGAATACACGTATATTTGATGCTGTTTGAATGTAGATATTGAAACTGATTCTATAACACTATATTCACATTGAATACACGTATATTTGATGCTGTTTGAATGTAGATATTGAAACTCACTGTATAACACTATATTCACATTGAATACACGTATATTTGATGCTGTTTGAATGTAGATATTGAAACTCACTGTATTACACTATATTCACATTGAATACACGTATATTTGATGCTGTTTGAATGTAGATATTGAAACTGATTCTATAACACTATATTCACATTGAATACACGTATATTTGATGCTGTTTGAATGTAGATATTGAAACTGATTCTATAACACTATATTCACATTGAATACACGTATATTTGATGCTGTTTGAATGTAGATATTGAAACTCACTGTATTACACTATATTCACATTGAATACACGTATATTTGATGCTGTTTGAATGTAGATATTGAAACTCACTGTATCACACTATATTCACATTGAATACACGTATATTTGATGCTGTTTGAATGTAGATATTGAAACTCACTGTATTACACTATATTCACATTGAATACACGTATATTTGATGCTGTTTGAATGTAGATATTGAAACTGATTCTATAACACTATATTCACATTGAATACACGTATATTTGATGCTGTTTGAATGTAGATATTGAAACTGATTCTATAACACTATATTCACATTGAATACACGTATATTTGATGCTGTTTGAATGTAGATATTGAAACTGATTCTATAACACTATATTCACATTGAATACACGTATATTTGATGCTGTTTGAATGTAGATATTGAAACTGATTCTATAACACTATATTCACATTGAATACACGTATATTTGATGCTGTTTGAATGTAGATATTGAAACTGATTCTATAACACTATATTCACATTGAATACACGTATATTTGATGCTGTTTGAATGTAGATATTGAAACTCACTGTATTACACTATATTCACATTGAATACACGTATATTTGATGCTGTTTGAATGTAGATATTGAAACTGATTCTGTAACACTATATTCACATTGAATACACGTATATTTGATGCTGTTTGAATGTAGATATTGAAACTGATTCTATAACACTATATTCACATTGAATACACGTATATTTGATGCTGTTTGAATGTAGATATTGAAACTGATTCTATAACACTATATTCACATTGAATACACGTATATTTGATGCTGTTTGAATGTAGATATTGAAACTCACTGTATCACACTATATTCACATTGAATACACGTATATTTGATGCTGTTTGAATGTAGATATTGAAACTCTCTGTATTACACTATATTCACATTGAATACACGTATATTTGATGCTGTTTGAATGTAGATATTGAAACTCATTGTATAACACTATATTCACATTGAATACACGTATATTTGATGCTGTTTGAATGTAGATATTGAAACTGATTCTATAACACTATATTCACATTGAATACACGTATATTTGATGCTGTTTGAATGTAGATATTGAAACTGATTCTATAACACTATATTCACATTGAATACACGTATATTTGATGCTGTTTGAATGTAGATATTGAAACTCATCTGTATCACACTATATTCACATTGAATACACGTATATTTGATGCTGTTTGAATGTAGATATTGAAACTCACTGTATTACACTATATTCACATTGAATACACGTATATTTGATGCTGTTTGAATGTAGATATTGAAACTGATTCTGTAACACTATATTCACATTGAATACACGTATATTTGATGCTGTTTGAATGTAGATATTGAAACTGATTCTATAACACTATATTCACATTGAATACACGTATATTTGATGCTGTTTGAATGTAGATATTGAAACTCACTGTATCACACTATATTCACATTGAATACACGTATATTTGATGCTGTTTGAATGTAGATATTGAAACTCACTGTATAACACTATATTCACATTGAATACACGTATATTTGATACTGTTTGAATGTACATATTGAAACTGATTCTGTAACACTATATTCACATTGAATACACGTATATTTGATGCTGTTTGAATGTAGATATTGAAACTGATTCTATAACACTATATTCACATTGAATACACGTATATTTGATGCTGTTTGAATGTAGATATTGAAACTGATTCTATAACACTATATTCACATTGAATACACGTATATTTGATGCTGTTTGAATGTAGATATTGAAACTGACTGTATCACACTATATTCACATTGAATACACGTATATTTCATGCTGTTTGAATGTAGATATTGAAACTCACTGTATAACACTATATTCACATTGAATACACGTATATTTGATGCTGTTTGAATGTAGATATTGAAACTCACTGTATAACACTATATTCACATTGAATACACGTATATTTGATGCTGTTTGAATGTAGATATTGAAACTGATTCTATAACACTATATTCACATTGAATACACGTATATTTGATGCTGTTTGAATGTAGATATTGAAACTGATTCTATAACACTATATTCACATTGAATACACGTATATTTGATGCTGTTTGAATGTAGATATTGAAACTGATTCTATAACACTATATTCACATTGAATACACGTATATTTGATGCTGTTTGAATGTAGATATTGAAACTCACTGTATAACACTATATTCACATTGAATACACGTATATTTGGTGCTGTTTGAATGTAGATATTAAAACTCACTGTATAACACTATATTCACATTGAATACACGTATATTTGATGCTGTTTGAATGTAGATATTGAAACTGATTCTATAACACTATATTCACATTGAATACACGTATATTTGATGCTGTTTGAATGTAGATATTGAAACTCACTGTATCACACTATATTCACATTGAATACACGTATATTTGATGCTGTTTGAATGTAGATATTGAAACTGATTGTATAACACTATATTCACATTGAATACACGTATATTTGATGCTGTTTGAATGTAGATATTGAAACTCACTGTATTACACTATATTCACATTGAATACACGTATATTTGATGCTGTTTGAATGTAGATATTGAAACTGATTCTATAACACTATATTCACATTGAATACACGTATATTTGATGCTGTTTGAATGTAGATATTGAAACTGATTCTATAACACTATATTCACATTGAATACACGTATATTTGATGCTGTTTGAATGTAGATATTGAAACTGATTCTATAACACTATATTCACATTGAATACACGTATATTTGATGCTGTTTGAATGTAGATATTGAAACTCACTGTATTACACTATATTCACATTGAATACACGTATATTTGATGCTGTTTGAATGTAGATATTGAAACTGATTCTATAACACTATATTCACATTGAATACACGTATATTTGATGCTGTTTGAATGTAGATATTGAAACTGATTCTATAACACTATATTCACATTGAATACACGTATATTTGATGCTGTTTGAATGTAGATATTGAAACTCATTGTATAACACTATATTCACATTGAATACACGTATATTTGATGCTGTTTGAATGTAGATATTGAAACTCATTGTATTACACTATATTCACATTGAATACACGTATATTTGATGCTGTTTGAATGTAGATATTGAAACTGATTCTGTAACACTATATTCACATTGAATAAACGTATATTTGATGCTGTTTGAATGTAGATATTGAAACTGATTCTATAACACTATATTCACATTGAATACACGTATATTTGATGCTGTTTGAATGTAGATATTGAAACTGATTCTATAACACTATATTCACATTGAATACACGTATATTTGATGCTGTTTGAATGTAGATATTGAAACTCACTGTATAACACTATATTCACATTGAATACACGTATATTTGATGCTGTTTGAATGTAGATATTGAAACTGATTCTATAACACTATATTCACATTGAATACACGTATATTTGATGCTGTTTGAATGTAGATATTGAAACTGATTCTATAACACTATATTCACATTGAATACACGTATATTTGATGCTGTTTGAATGTAGATATTGAAACTGATTCTGTAACACTATATTCACATTGAATACACGTATATTTGATGCTGTTTGAATGTAGATATTGAAACTGATTCTATAACACTATATTCACATTGAATACACGTATATTTGATGCTGTTTGAATGTAGATATTGAAACTGATTCTATAACACTATATTGAATACACGTATATTTGATGCTGTTTGAATGTAGATATTGAAACTGATTGTATTACACTATAATCACTTTGAATACACGTATATTTGATGCTGTTTGAATGTAGATATTGAAACTGATTCTATAACACTATATTCACATTGAATACACGTATATTTGATGCTGTTTGAATGTAGATATTGAAACTGATTCTATAACACTATATTCATTGAATACATGTATATTTGATGCTGTTTGAATGTAGATATTGAAACTCACTGTATTACACTATATTCACATTGAATACACGTATATTTGATGCTGTTTGAATGTAGATATTGAAACTCACTGTATTACACTATATTCACATTGAATACACGTATATTTGATGCTGTTTGAATGTAGATATTGAAACTGATTCTATAACACTATATTCACATTGAATACACATATATTTGATGCTGTTTTTGAATGTAGATATTGAAACTCACTCTATTACACTATATTCACATTGAATACACGTATATTTGATGCTGTTTGAATGTAGATATTGAAACTCACTGTATTACACTATATTCATTGAATACGTATATTTGATGCTGTTTGAATGTAGATATTGAAACTGATTCTATTACACTATAATCACATTGAATACATGTATATTTGATGCTGTTTGAATGTAGATATTGAAACTCACTGTATCACACTATATTCACATTAAATACACGTATATTTGATGCTGTTTGAATGTAGATATTGAAACTGATTCTATAACACTATAATCACATTGAATACACGTATATTTGATGCTGTTTGAATGTAGATATTGAAACTGATTCTATAACACTATATTCACATTGAATACATGTATATTTGATGCTGTTTGAATGTAGATATTGAAACTCACTGTATTACACTATATTCACATTGAATACACGTATATTTGATGCTGTTTGAATGTAGATATTGAAACTGATTCTATAACACTATATTCACATTGAATACACGAATATTTGATGCTGTTTGAATGTATATATTGAAACTGATTCTATAACACTATATTCACATTGAATACACGTATATTTCATGCTGTTTGAATGTAGATATTGAAACTGATTCTATAACACTATATTCACATTGAATACACATATATTTGATGCTGTTTGAATGTAGATCATGAAACTGATTCTATAACACTATATTCACATTGAATACACGTATAGTTGATGCTGTTTGAATGTAGATATTGAAACTGATTCTATAACACTATATTCACATTGAATACATGTATATTTGATGCTGTTTGAATGTAGATATTGAAACTGATTCTATAACACTATATTCACATTGAATACGTATATTTGATGCTGTTTGAATGTAGATATTGAAACTGATTCTATAACACTATATTCACATTGAATACACGTATATTTGATGCTGTTTGAATGTATATATTGAAACTCACTGTATTACACTATATTCACATTGAATACACGTATATTTGATGCTGTTTGAATGTAGATATTGAAACTCACTGTATTACAACTATATTCACATTGAATACACGTATATTTGATGCTGTTTGAATGTAGATATTGAAACTCACTGTATTACACTATATTCACATTAAATACACGTATATTTGATGCTGTTTGAATGTAGATATTGAAACTGATTCTATAACACTATATTCACATTAAATACACGTATATTTGATGCTGTTTGAATGTAGATATTGAAACTGATTCTATAACACTATAATCACATTGAATACACGTATATTTGATGCTGTTTGAATGTAGATATTGAAACTGATTCTATAACACTATATTCACATTGAATACATGTATATTTGATGCTGTTTGGATGTAGATATTGAAACTCACTGTATTACACTATATTCACATTGAATACACGTATATTTGATGCTGTTTGAATGTATATATTGAAACTGATTCTATAACACTATATTCACATTGAATACATGTATATTTGATGCTGTTTGAATGTAGATATTGAAACTGATTCTATTACACTATATTCACATTGAATACACGTATATTTGATGCTGTTTGAATGTAGATATTGAAACTAATTCTATAACACTATATTCACATTAAATACGTATATTTGATGCTGTTTGAATGTAGATATTGAAACTGATTCTATAACACTATATTCACATTGAATACACGTATATTTGATGCTGTTTGAATGTAGATATTGAAACTCACTGTATTACACTATATTCACATTGAATACACGTATATTTGATGCTGTTTGAATGTAGATATTGAAACTCACTGTATTACACTATAATCACTTTGAATACACGTATATTTGATGCTGTATGAATGTAGATATTGAAACTGATTCTATAACACTATATTCACATTAAATACACGTATATTTGATGCTGTTTGAATGTAGATCATGAAACTGATTCTATAACACTATATTCACATTGAATACACGTATAGTTGATGCTGTTTGAATGTAGATATTGAAACTGATTCTATAACACTATATTCACATTGAATACATGTATATTTGATGCTGTTTGAATGTAGATATTGAAACTCACTGTATTACACTATATTCACATTGAATACACGTATATTTGATGCTGTTTGAATGTAGATATTGAAACTCACTGTATTACACTATATTCACATTGAATACACGTATATTTGATGCTGTTTGAATGTAGATATTGAAACTCACTGTATTACACTATATTCACATTGAATACACGTATATTTGATGCTGTTTGAATGTAGATATTGAAACTGATTCTATAACACTATATTCACATTGAATACACGTATATTTGATGCTGTTTGAATGTAGATATTGAAACTGATTCTATAACACTATATTCACATTGAATACATGTATATTTGATGCTGTTTGAATGTAGATATTGAAACTCACTGTATTACACTATATTCACATTGAATACACGTATATTTGATGCTGTTTGAATGTAGATATGAAACTGATTCTATAACACTATATTCACATTGAATACACGTATATTTGATGCTGTTTGAATGTAGATATTGAAACTGATTCTATAACACTATATTCACATTGAATACACGTATATTTGATGCTGTTTGAATGTAGATATTGAAACTCACTGTATTACACTATATTCACATTGAATACACGTATATTTGATGCTGTTTGAATGTAGATATTGAAACTGATTCTATAACACTATATTCACATTGAATACGTATATTTGATGCTGTTTGAATGTAGATATTGAAACTGATTCTATAACACTATATTCACATTGAATACACGTATATTTGATGCTGTTTGAATGTAGATATTGAAACTCACTGTATTACACTATATTCACATTGAATACACGTATATTTGATGCTGTTTGAATGTAGATATTGAAACTCACTGTATTACACTATAATCACTTTGAATACTTGTATATTTGATGCTGTTTGAATGTAGATATTGAAACTGATTCTATAACACTATATTCACATTAAATACACGTATATTTGATGCTGTTTGAATGTAGATATTGAAACTGATTCTATAACACTATAATCACATTGAATACGTATATTTGATGCTGTTTGAATGTAGATATTGAAACTGATTCACTAACACTATATTCACATTGAATACATGTATATTTGATGCTGTTTGAATGTAGATATTGAAACTAACTGTATTACACTATATTCACATTGAATACACGTATATTTGATGCTGTTTGAATGTAGATATTGAAACTTACTGTATTACACTATATTCACATTCAATACACGTATATTTGATGCTGTTTGAATGTAGATATTGAAACTCACTGTATTACACTATGTTCACATTGAATACACGTATATTTGGTGCTGTTTGAATGTAGATATTGAAACTCACTGTATTACACTATATTCACATTGAATACACGTATATTTGATGCTGTTTGAATGTAGATATTGAAACTGATTCTATAACAATACACGTATATTTGATGCTGTTTGAATTAAGATATTGAAACTGATTCTATAACACTATATTCACATTGAATACACTTATATTTGATGCTGTTTGAATGTACATATTGAAACTGATTCTATAACACTATATTCACATTGAATACACGTATATTTGATGCTGTTTGAATGTAGATATTGAAACTGATTCTTTAACACTATATTCACATTGAATACACGTATATTTGATGCTGTTTGAATGTAGATATTGAAACTGATTCTATGACACTATATTTACATTGAATACACGTATATTTGATGCTGTTTGAATGTAGATATTGAAACTCACTGTATTACACTATATTCACATTGAATACACGTATATTTGATGCTGTTTGAATGTAGATATTGAAACTCACTGTATTACACTATATTCACATTGAATACACGTATATTTGATGCTGTTTGAATGTAGATATTGAAACTGATTCTATAATACTATATTCACATTGAATACACGTATATTTGATGCTGTTTGAATGTAGGTATTGAAACTCACTGTATTACACTATATTCACATTGAATACACGTATATTTGATGCTGTTTGAATGTAGATATTGAAACTGATTCTATAACACTATATTCACGTTGAATACACGTATATTTGATGCTGTTTGAATGTAGATATTGAAACTCACTGTATCACACTATATTCACATTGAATAAACGTATATTTGATGCTGTTTGAATGTAGATATTGAAACTCATTGTATCACACTATATTCACATTGAATACACGTATATTTGATGCTGTTTTAATGTAGATATTGAAACTGATTCTATAACACTATATTCTCATTGAATACACGTATATTTGATGCTGTTTGAATGTCGATATTGAAACTGATTCTATAACACTATATTCACATTGAATACACGTATATATGAAGCTGTTTGAATGTAGATATTGAAACTGATTCTATAACACTATATTCACATTGAATACACGTATATTTGATGCTGTTTGAATATAGATATTGAAACTGATTCTATAACACTATATTCACATTGAATACACGTATATTTCATGCTGTTTGAATGTAGATATTGAAACTGGTTCTATAACACTATATTCACATTGAATAAACGTATATTTGATGCTGTTTGAATGTAGATATTGAAACTCACTGTATTACACTATATTCACATTGAATACACGTATATTTGATGCTGTTTGAATGTAGATATTGAAACTCACTGTATTACACTATATTCACATTCAATACACGTATATTTGATGCTGTTTGAATGTAGATATTGAAACTCACTGTATTACACTATATTCACATTGAATACCGTATATTTGATGCTGTTTGAATGTAGATATTGAAACTGATTCTATAACACTATATTCACATTGAATAAACGTATATTTGATGCTGTTTGAATGTAGATATTGAAACTGATTCTATAACACTATATTCACATTGAATACACGTATATTTCATGCTGTTTGAATGTAGATATTGAAACTGATTCTATAACACTATATTCACATTGAATACACGTATATTTGATGCTGTTTGAATGTAGATATTGAAACTCACTGTATTACACTATATTGACATTGAATACACGTATATTTGATACTGTTTGAATGTAGATCATGAAACTGATTCTATAACACTATATTCACATTGAATACAGGTATATTTGATGCTGTTTGAATGTAGATATTGAAACTCAGTGTATAACACTATATTCACATTGAATACACGTATATGTGATGCTGTTTGAATGTAGATATTGAAACTCACTGTATTACACTATATTCACATTGAATACACGTATATTTGATGCTGTTTGAATATAGATATTGAAACTGATTCTGTAACACTATATTCACATTGAATAAACGTATATTTGATGCTGTTTGAATGTAGATATTGAAACTCACTGTATTACACTATATTCACATTGAATACACGTATATTTGATGCTGTTTGAATGTAGATATTGAAACTGATTCTATAACACTATATTCTCATTGAATACACGTATATTTGATGCTGTTTGAATGTCGATATTGAAACTGATTCTATAACACTATATTCACATTGAATACACGTATATTTGATGCTGTTTGAATGTAGATATTGAAACTGATTCTATAACACTATATTCACATTGAATACACGTATATTTGATGCTGTTTGAATATAGATATTGAAACTAATTCTATAACACTATATTCACATTGAATACACGTATATTTCATGCTGTTTGAATGTAGATATTGAAACTGGTTCTATAACACTATATTCACATTGAATAAACGTATATTTGATGCTGTTTGAATGTAGATATTGAAACTCACTGTATTACACTATATTCACATTGAATACACTTATATTTGATGCTGTTTGAATGTAGATATTGAAACTCACTGTATCACACTATATTCACATTGAATACAGGTATATTTGATGCTGTTTGAATGTAGATATTGAAACTGATTCTATAACACTATATTCACATTGAATACACGTATATTTGATGCTGTTTGAATGTAGATATTGAAACTGATTCTATAACACTATATTCACATTGAATACACGTATATTTGATGCTGTTTGAATGTAGATATTGAAACTCACTGTATTACACTATATTCACATTGAATACACGTATATTTGATGCTGTTTGAATGTAGATATTGAAACTCACTGTATTACACTATATTCACATTGAATACACGTATATTTGATGCTGTTTGAATGTAGATATTGAAACTCACTGTATTACACTATATTCACATTGAATACACGTATATTTGATGCTGTTTGAATGTAGATATTGAAACTCACTGTATTACACTATATTCACATTGAATACACGTATATTTGATGCTGTTTGAATGTAGATATTGAAACTGATTCTATAACACTATATTCACATTGAATACACGTATATTTGATGCTGTTTGAATGTAGATATTGCAACTGATTCTATAACACTATATTCACATTGAATAAACGTATATTTGATGCTGTTTGAATGTAGATATTGAAACTGATTCAATAACACTATATTCACATTGAATACACGTATATTTGATACTGTTTGAATGTAGATCATGAAACTGATTCTATGACACTATATTTACATTGAATACACGTATATTTGATGCTGTTTGAATGTAGATATTGAAACTCACTGTATTACACTATATTCACATTGAATACACGTATATTTGATGCTGTTTGAATGTACATATTGAAACTGATTCTATAATACTATATTCACATTGAATACACGTATATTTGATGCTGTTTGAATGTAGATATTGAAACTCACTGTATTACACTATATTCACATTGAATACACGTATATTTGATGCTGTTTGAATGTAGATATTGAAACTGATTCTATAACACTATATTCACATTGAATACACGTATATTTGATGCTGTTTGAATGTAGATATTGAAACTGATTCTATAACACTATATTCACATTGAATACACGTATATTTGATGCTGTTTGAATGTAGATATTGAAACTGATTATATAACACTATATTCACATTGAATACACGTATATTTGATGCTGTTTGAATGTAGATATTGAAACTCACTGTATTACACTATATTCACATTGAATACACGTATATTTGATGCTGTTTGAATGTAGATATTGAAACTCACTGTATTACACTATATTCACATTGAATACACGTATATTTGATGCTGTTTTAATGTAGATATTGAAACTCACTGTATCATACTATATTCACATTGAATAAACGTATATTTGATGCTGTTTGAATGTAGATATTGAAACTGATTCTATAACACTATATTCACATTGAATACAGGTATATTTGATGCTGTTTGAATGTAGATATTGAAACTCAGTGTATTACACTATATTCACATTGAATACACGTATATGTGATGCTGTTTGAATGTAGATATTGAAACTCACTGTATTACACTATATTCACATTGAATACACGTATATTTGATGCTGTTTGAGTATAGATATTGAAACTGATTCTGTAACACTATATTCACATTGAATAAACGTATATTTGATGCTGTTTGAATGTAGATATTGAAACTGATTCTATAACACTATATTCACATTGAATACACGTATATTTGATGCTGTTTGAATGTAGATATTGAAACTGATTCTATAACACTATATTTACATTGAATACACGTATATTTGATGCTGTTTGAATGTAGATATTGAAACTGATTCTATAACACTATATTCACATTGAATACACGTATATTTGATGCTGTTTGAATGTAGATATTGAAACTGATTCTATAACACTATATTCACATTGAATACACGTATATTTGATGCTGTTTGAATGTAGATATTGAAACTGATTCTATAACACTATATCCACATTGAATACACGTACATTTCATGCTGTTTGAATTTAGATATTGAAACTCACTGTATTACACTATATTCACATTGAATACACGTATATTTGATGCTGTATGAATGTAGATATTGAAACTCACTGTATTACACTATATTCACATTGAAGACACGTATATTTGATGCTGTTTGAATGTAGATATTGAAACTGATTCTATAACACTATATTCACATTGAATAAACGTATATTTGATGCTGTTTGAATGTAGATATTGCAACTCACTGTATTACACTATATTCACATTGAATACACGTATTGTTCGGGAGCTCTTCTCAGTTTAAGAATGGATTTGAAGAGTCAAAGATTGACTGCAAGAGAATGTTTATTACTTCTGACAAATTCGTATGATCGTCGATAAAGACGCTGTGACAGTGAGGGCGAAGCGATGCGCTTCACGCGGTTTATATAGAAAAAAGAACAAAGGCATAGGTAGGGTAAAGGTGGCAGTCAAGAATGAAACAAAAGAAGGTAGTGAACGCGTACTAATCACCTAGCGCTCAATAAGGGAAATAATAACAAGGTTTAGTTCTTCGCCGGAACATCCTCCCCCGAGGCTGGTGGTTCCTGAACGGTATCGCCGGCTGAGCTGGATTCCAACAGTGCAAGAGTATCGATTCCACGACGGAACAGACCTCTTTCGAGCTGCACATCAACGACTCGAACTAGGCCGTCCGATCCCGGGAATACATTTTTGATCCGGCCGATGTTCCATTGTCCACGTCGTAGGCTCTTGTCGATTTCCAGAACGACGTTTCCTACTTTGAAATTGGGCTGCGGGTTTCTCCATTTCTTTCTTCCGGCCAGGGATTGGAGATAGACCTTCTTCCAAAGGTCCCAAAATAAATTGGCCATTCTTTGAACATATCTATAATGTTCTCTAGGTAGCGCATCGTCGAAGGTTCCGACCGGCGGGTCGGCACAACTCGGGCGATTCATAAAATCGTTGGGCGTTAAGGGACGAAAATCGTTCGGGTCGGCACTAGCTGCTGTGAGAGGGCGGCCGTTTGACAGACCGGCCACCTCGTAAAGGAGGGTACGAAGTGTTTCTTCCGCTGGATATCGCAGCTTCTGACCTTCCAAGTCGAGAGCGGCATATAGCGCCCTTTTCGCGGATCGCACAAGAGACTCGTGTGCTCCTCCAAAGTGGGGTGTCTTAGGTGGCTGGAATCGCCAGTCAATTTTCTTAGAGTTCATGAAGTCGCTGATGTGCTCGTCGGTGTACAATCTTTGAGTTTCTTTTCGCAGTTCGTGTTCAGCACCGACGAAATTGGTTCCGTTGTCGGATTGGATTACACGAGGTTTGCCGTATAGCCCAATAAATCGTCGGAGGCTGAGAAGAAAGTCGTCCGTAGATAGCGAATTCACGAGATCTAGGTAGACAGCTCTGGTAACGAGACAGGTAAATAGGACAGCCCATCGTTTTGCTGTGCGATTTCGTGAGAGGCCTACTTCTAATGGCCCAAACAGATCACATGCGGTGCGAGTGAATGGGGCTGAGCCAGCTTCTAGTCGCGAATCTGGAAGTTCGGCCATGAGTTGCTCGCCTGGTTTAGCTCGTTCTCGTTGACACCGTTCGCACTCGCGTCGAATCCTCTTCACCAGTTCCCGGCCTCCAGGTATCCAGAAGTGTTGTCTAATATAGCTGATCTGGTAGTCCGTTCCGACGTGCTTGAGGTGGATGTGAAATGCTCGTACAATGGTTTTGTGAAAATATGGTGAACGGGCAGCAGTGGCGGGTGCAGTTCTTCATAAGGCAATTTAGCTCGCCCGGCTCGGCCACCAAGTCTTAGGAGTCCATCTATCCCGATCACTGGTGCTAGGGAGAGTAAGCTAGATGTGGGTTGAAGCCATTTTCCTTTCTTCAGGCGATGTAATTCTTCACTAAATGCTTCAGATTGGCACCTTTTTACGAGCTCGTAAAATACTCCCTCAAGCCTGACCAAGGCTGGGATGTCTTCCACGCTGACCTTGACGTTTTCCCAATCAAATGTGGATGTGGTGGCAGTAACCTGGTGTGATCGTACGGGTCGTATCTCCTCAACTACGGCCATCCATGGGAGATCGGCGGGCCAGTTTTCTTCGGTTTCATGGAGGAAGTTCGGCCCGTTCCACCAACGTGGAGGGAGACCTTCCTCTCCAATGGCCGAGCGTGTAGCAATGTCGGATGGGTTTGTTTTGCCCGGCACGAAACGCCATTCTTCTGGTTGAGTCAATGTTTGGATTTCTCCAACTCGGTGACTGACGAACATTTGATATTTTGACGCGGTTGCCCGAATCCAATTTCTTACAGTACTGCTGTCGGTCCAAAAGTACCGACGGTGTATGATTCGGGTGACTGCTCCTTCTACTGAACGTGCTAGACGAGCTGCTTGCAGAGCAGCGTTCAGTTCTAACTTCGGCACAGAGATAGTCCTCTTTGGGGCCAATTTGGTCACTGCTCGAACTTGTCGCACGATTGTTCGTCCATCGGAGTAAACGTTCCGAATGTAGATCACGGCGGCGTAGGCTTCTTCCGAAGCATCACCAAAGGCGTGTAGCTCCATACGTATAATGTTCTCTTCCTCTGGGAATAAACAGCGTGGGATGTTGAGATCATTCAGCTGTCTTAAAGCGTCAAACCATGCCTCCCACCAATCGCGGTCCTCGCTGCTTACGGGATCGTTCCACTGAAGTCCTTTGCTTCCAAGTTCCCTTAACTTGATCTTGGCCTTTACGATAACGGGAGCCGCCATTCCTTGTGGATCAAACAGACTTGCCACCTTACTTGCGATTCCGACGCGGGTGAAGTCGATGTCGTCTGTTGCGTTCACTCTGAATTTTAGCGTATCCATCTTAGGATTCTAGTAAACGCCGAGGACCTTTTCGGAGTCGTCTCTGCTGAGTGGGAGCTCGGTCAGGTCACCACTAGAGCCTACGCTTGTAGATGCTAATATTTTCAGGAAACTTGCAGAATTAGAAATCCAACGTTGGAGGTGCATATCTCCCTTTGCCAGTGTTTCTTTAACGCCTACAGCTTCTTTAATGGCTTCCTCTAGTGATGTGGCGGAGCTGAGGTAGTCATCTACATACATCTTCGTGTTGATTGCGTCGATGACTCTTGGATCACTGCTAATGTCAGTAGCTATTCTGCGAATGGTACTAATCGCAATGAACGGCGAGCAAGTAGCACCAAATGGAAGTCGCTTCATTTCACAAACACGGACTTGTTCCTCCCCGTCCCTTTTCCATAGGAAGCGAAAGTAGCGCGCGTCTTCTTTTCTCAGTCGTATTCTGCTGAACATGGCTTCTATGTCGGCTGCCCATGCGATACCACCTTCGCGGAATTTAAGGATGACAGATACTAGCGGTGTTTGAAGAGCTGGACCGCTGAGGATACTGTCGTTCAAGCATTTCCCCTTGAATGGAGCGGCAGCATCAAATACGACGCGTAACCTGGGGCCCTTTCTCACACCGTGATGAGCAAGATAGTATTCCGGTGGGCCGTAATCGGTGGTCTCCAGCATCACTGCGTAGCCCTTCTCAAAGTTCCTTTCCATGGCTCTTCGGTAGTCTTGCTCAAATGCCGGATCTTCCTTAAATCTGTTCAGCAACGTAGTCAATCTTCGCTCAGCTAAAGGTCTGTTATTCGGTAAATCTGGTTCCCCGACCTTCCAAGTGATCGGAACTTCATAGCCAATGGTCAATCTGCGCGTTCCACTTTCTAGAACATCGATAGCTTGTTTATCGATTTCGGAAACACAGTCAATTTTGTGTTCGGTCCCAAAATCTTCGGTATCGCAAAAGCGCCGCATCTGCTGCGCTAGCGCGTCACTGCCTTCTATGTCGGCAAAAACTGCGTACGTCCTCGCCATCAGGCTTTTGTAGGTATTCTTGATTACTCCTCTGACGATCCATCCCAGGCGGGTCCAGATGGCTGTTGGTTCATCCGCCTGTCCGATTCGGGATTCAATAGCCGTCATCAAATGCGCTTGATCTATACCAAGGAGGATGTCAACGCGCCCACCATTGATCTCTAATGGCAGATCTGTCAGGTAGCTCCACCGCTTCTTCAAGGTGTTCCAATCGACGAGTGCTACCGGAGTTGCAACAATTGGCATTGTTGATCCTTGGAGCAGGACGACATCGCCAGCGGGTAATCTTGCCTCGAGTTGAATGCGACGTGACGTGTATTTTCTCAAAACTCCACCGGCGCCTTCTACGGTGAGTGCTTGCGGAGTACCGTTTATTCGTAGTCTAGAAATGAATCCGTCTCGGAAAAGGGTGCTGTCGCTACCTTCGTCGAGAAACGCGTTGGCTTTCACGATGTTCCTCTCTGCATCCAAGACATCCAGTCGAATCATTCCAACGGCAGTTTTCTTCCCCTTTGATAAGCTGGCACGGGCGGTGACAGGACGAACCGATTCGTCTTGCGACTGGTTGTGAAGTAGAATATGGTGTGTGCGTTTGCAATTAGGGATTGAACAACCTTTCTTTGACCTGCACTCTCTGGCCGAATGTCGAGATCTAAGGCAATTGAAGCATAAACGATGTCAGATACAGAACGATAATTTATCCTTTATCGTAAGATCCTTGAAAGAATGACAGTCGTCTAACTTGTGTGATCCTTCGCATTTGAAGCAGTAGGCGTTGCTGGGTATGCGCGGCTCTCAGTCTCTTGCTTCAGCGCTGGTCTGGTTGTTGCGGGTGTACTGTCTGTCCTTTGATTTACTCGTACCTCCATTCAGCTGATCTGCCGCTATGCTATATGCATTGTGATAGGCAGCAGCACGGGCGCAGATCCAACTCCCGAACTGGTTAAGGTTTCGTCTTTCGAGTCCGTTGCCTCTATCAGAGTTCCAAGCCAGGCGGTCGGACAACTGGAGTTTGAGGCAAATCTTCTCAATAATATCGGCTGTGCCTGCCTCCCCTATCCTAGTGAGGTCGAAAAGGTGTGTACGCACTTTCTCTGCGTACCTCTTGAAAGAAGCGGGATCATTCTTCTGGATCTCTAGTTTGTCCAGCGCTTGAAGGTGGGCCGCTCTCATGACATCACGCCGACCGAAATTTGCCTTCAGTCTGACTAATGCCTGTATGTAGGCGGCTTCTCCTCCCCCTAGGCCATAAACGACATCTAAACAATCACCGCGTAGATGTCTCTTCAGGATGGCGAATTTCTCTCCGGCTGCCTTTGATGTGTCGTGTACCAACGCGCGGAACAGGTCTACCCACGCAAACCATTCCAAAGATCTTCCGCTAAAATCCGGTAACTCTGCTCGAACTGATGAATGCGATCCTGCTTCCGTTCGTGTAGCTGGTCGTAAGCGGCCAACGCTATACATGTCGATCCAATCGTCTGGGGCTTCGTCCTGTAGTTGAGCTTCTCCCTCTATTCCCCACGGGCTGTGATTTTGGAACCAGCGGTTGACTCCATCGTGATTGTAGAATTCAGGAAGTGATCGGCGATCTTCATTTTCTTCTACTTGGAGCAATTGTAGAGCTCGTTCTGCTTCTTGTAGGTCCAGCTGCGCTTCGGTGGATCTCTGCTGGGCCTCTGTTTCCCGTTGCGATCTGTCGGCTTCTTGTGGGTCTGACAATGAGTGTTGGCTACTGTGTACAGATAGTTGATAACGTGACTGATTACATTCACGCGAGGGATAGTTTCTGAGTTCCAGAGTGGGACGGCCTTTGACAGATGGTGGTAGGTTTGCACGTGTGGCGAGGTAACGCTGAAGTTCTGCCTCTACTACTTTAACTTGCTGGACGTACTTAGTGTGTGCCTCATGTTGCCGGTCAAATTCTTCTGGCTCAGCTCCTTCCAATAGGCGATTGTTCACGTCACGGGCTTCATGCAACAATTCCTGCGCGTACTCCACCAGAGCTCTTACACTGCCTCTTGAATCACCTCTTTTAATGGCGGCTGTGAATTGCGTACACGTGTTCGTGATCTGTCTTCTAGTAGTAGTTCTCAGCCATGTCCATTGTGTCGTTTCAGTCGTTACGGGATTGATCGCTGCGGCTTCCGCTGCTGGTGTTGAGTGGGCTAAGTTAACAGAGGGGCTTGTTGGGTGCGATCTTGCCGTCACGGCTATTCTAGCTGCTGCGTTGTTGGCGGTCAAAAAGGCTGGGTCGTCCATGCTGCTTGGACGTGTTGTAGTAGAGAACTATTGACTCTTCTTGCCACGAATAGAGTTTCGGTAGGCCGGACGTTCTATTCCTTACTGTGTAGCTCCGGTTCGAAGGACCAATGTTCGGGAGCTCTTCTCAGTTTAAGAATGGATTTGAAGAGTCAAAGATTGACTGCAAGAGAATGTTTATTACTTCTGACAAATTCGTGTGATCGTCGATAAAGACGCTGTGACAGTGAGGGCGAAGCGATGCGCTTCACGCGGTTTATATAGAAAAAGAACAAAGGCATAGGTAGGGTAAAGGTGGCAGTCAAGAATGAAACAAAAGAAGGTAGTGAACGCGTACTAATCACCTAGCGCTCAATAAGGGAAATAATAACAAGGTTTAGTTCTTCGCCGGAACACGTATATTTGATGCTGTTTGAATGTAGATATTGAAACTGTTTCTATAACACTATATTCACATTGAATACACGTATATTTGATGCTGTTTGAATGTAGATATTGAAACTCACTGTATCACATTGTATTCACATTGAATACACGTATATTTCATACTGTTTGAATGTAGATATTGAAACTGATTCTATAACACTATATTCACATTGAATACACGTATATTTGATGCTGCTTGAATGTAGATATTGAAACTCACTGTATCACACTATATTCACATTTGAATACACGTATATTTGATACTGTTTGAATGTAGATCATGAAACTGATTCTATAACACTATATTCACATTCAATAAACGTATATTTGATGCTGTTTGAATGTAGATATTGAAACTCACTGTATTACACTATATTCACATTGAATACACGTATATTTGATGCTGTTTGAATGTAGATATTGAAACTGATTCTATAACACTATATTCACATTGAATACACGTATATTTCATGCTGTTTGAATGTAGATATTGAAACTCACTGTATTACAATATATTCACATTGAATACACGTATATTTGATGCTGTATGAATGTAGATATTGAAACTCACTGTATTACACTATATTCACATTGAATACACGTATATTTGATGCTGTTTGAATGTAGATATTGAAACTCACTGTATTACACTATATTCACATTGAATACACGTATATTTGATGCTGTTTGAATGTAGATATTGAAACTGATTCTATAACACTATATTCACATTGAATAAAGGTATATTTGATGCTGTTTGAATGTAGATATTGAAACTGATTCTATAACACTATATTCACATTGAATAAACGTATATTTGATGCTGTTTGAATGTAGATATTGAAACTCACTGTATTACACTATATTCACATTGAATACACGTATATTTGATGCTGTTTGAATGTACATATTGAAACTGATTTGAATGTAGATATTGAAACTGATTCTATAACACTATATTCACATTGAATACACGTATATTTGATGCTGTTTGAATGTAGATATTGAAACTCATTGTATAACACTATATTCACATTGAATACACGTATATTTGATGCTGTTTGAATGTAGATATTGAAACTGATTCTATAACACTATATTCACATTGAATACACGTATATTTGATGCTGTTTGAATGTAGATATTGAAACTCACTGTATAACACTATATTCACATTGAATACACGTATATTTGATGCTGTTTGAATGTAGATATTGAAACTCACTGTCTATAACACTATATTCACATTGAATACACGTATATTTGATGCTGTTTGAATGTAGATATTGAAACTGATTCTATAACACTATATTCACATTGAATACACGTATATTTGATGCTGTTTGAATGTAGATATTGAAACTGATTCTATAACACTATATTCACATTGAATACACGTATATTTGATGCTGTTTGAATGTAGATATTGAAACTGATTCTATAACACTATATTCACATTGAATACACGTATATTTGATGCTGTTTGAATGTAGATATTGAAACTCACTGTATTACACTATATTCACATTGAATACACGTATATTTGATGCTGTTTGAATGTAGATATTGAAACTGATTCTATAACACTATATTCACATTGAATACACGTATATTTGATGCTGTTTGAATGTAGATATTGAAACTGATTCTATAACACTATATTCACATTGAATACACGTATATTTGATGCTGTTTGAATGTAGATATTGAAACTCATTGTATAACACTATATTCACATTGAATACACGTATATTTGATGCTGTTTGAATGTAGATATTGAAACTCATTCTATAACACTATATTCACATTGGATAGACGTATATTTGATGCTGTTTGAATGTAGATATTGAAACTCATTGTATAACACTATATTCACATTGAATACACGTATATTTGATGCTGTTTGAATGTAGATATTGAAACTGATTCTATAACACTATATTCACATTGAATACACGTATATTTGATGCTGTTTGAATGTAGATATTGAAACTGATTCTATAACACTATATTCACATTGAATACACGTATATTTGATGCTGTTTGAATGTAGATATTGAAACTGATTCTATAACACTATATTCACATTGAATACACGTATATTTGATGCTGTTTGAATGTAGATATTGAAACTCACTGTATAACACTATATTCACATTTAATACACGTATATTTGTTGCTTTTTAATGTAGATATTGAAACTCACTGTATCACACTATATTCACATTGAATACACGTATATTTGATGCTGTTTGAATGTAGATATTGAAACTGATTCTATAACACTATATTCACATTGAATACACGTATATTTGATGCTGTTTGAATGTAGATATTGAAACTGATTCTATAACACTATATTCACATTGAATACACGTATATTTGATGCTGTTTGAATGTAGATATTGAAACTGATTCTATAACACTATATTCACATTGAATACACGTATATTTGATGCTGTTTGAATGTAGATATTGAAACTGATTCTATAACACTATATTCACATTGAATACACGTATATTTGATGCTGTTTGAATGTAGATATTGAAACTCATTGTATAACACTATATTCACATTGAATACACGTATATTTGATGCTGTTTGAATGTAGATATTGAAACTCATTCTATAACACTATATTCACATTGAATACACGTATCTTTGATGCTGTTTGAATGTAGATATTGAAACTCACTGTATAACACTATATTCACATTGAATACACGTATATTTGATGCTGTTTGAATGTAGATATTGAAACTGATTCTATAACACTATATTCACATTGAATACACGTATATTTGATGCTGTTTGAATGTAGATATTGAAACTGATTCTATAACACTATATTCACATTGAATACACGTATATTTGATGCTGTTTGAATGTAGATATTGAAACTGATTCTATAACACTATATTCACATTGAATACACGTATATTTGATGCTGTTTGAATGTAGATATTGAAACTGATTCTATAACACTATATTCACATTGAATACACGTATATTTGATGCTGTTTGAATGTAGATATTGAAACTCACTGTATAACACTATATTCACATTGAACACATGTATATTTGATGCTGTTTGAATGCAGATATTGAAACTCACTGTATAACACTATATTCACATTGAATACACGTATATTTGATGCTGTTTGAATGTAGATATTGAAACTCACTGTATAACACTATATTCACATTGAATACACGTATATTTGATGCTGTTTGAATGTAGATATTGAAACTGATTCTATAACACTATATTCACATTGAATACACGTATATTTGATGCTGTTTGAATGTAGATATTGAAACTGATTCTATAACACTATATTCACATTGAATACACGTATATTTGATGCTGTTTGAATGTAGATATTGAAACTGATTCTATAACACTATATTCACATTGAATACACGTATATTTGATGCTGTTTGAATGTAGATATTGAAACTGATTCTATAACACTATATTCACATTGAATACACGTATATTTGATGCTGTTTGAATGTAGATATTGAAACTGATTCTATAACACTATATTCACATTGAATACACGTATATTTGATGCTGTTTGAATGTAGATATTGAAACTGATTCTATAACACTATATTCACATTGAATACACGTATATTTGATGCTGTTTGAATGTAGATATTGAAACTCATTCTATAACACTATATTCACATAGAAAACACGTCTATTAGAAGCTGTTTGAATGTAGATCATGAAACTGATTCTATAACACTATATTCACATTGAATACACGTATATTTGATGCTGTTTGAATGTAGATATTGAAACTGATTCTATAACACTATATTCACATTGAATACACGTATATTTGATGCTGTTTGAATGTAGATATTGAAACTGATTCTATAACACTATATTCACATTGAATACACGTATATTTGATGCTGTTTGAATGTAGATATTGAAACTGATTCTATAACACTATATTCACATTGAATACACGTATATTTGATGCTGTTTGAATGTAGATATTGAAACTCACTGTATTACACTATATTCACATTGAATACACGTATATTTGATGCTGTTTGAATGTAGATATTGAAACTGATTCTATAACACTATATTCACATTGAATACACGTATATTTGATGCTGTTTGAATGTAGATATTGAAACTCACTGTATTACACTATATTCACATTGAATACACGTATATTTGATGCTGTTTGAATGTAGATATTGAAACTGATTCTATAACACTATATTCACATTGAATACACGTATATTTGATGCTGTTTGAATGTAGATATTGAAACTGATTCTATAACACTATATTCACATTGAATACACGTATATTTGATGCTGTTTGAATGTAGATATTGAAACTGATTCTATAACACTATATTCACATTGAATACACGTATATTTGATGCTGTTTGAATGTAGATATTGAAACTGATTCTATAACACTATATTCACATTGAATACACGTATATTTGATGCTGTTTGAATGTAGATATTGAAACTGATTCTATAACACTATATTCACATTGAATACACGTATATTTGATGCTGTTTGAATGTAGATATTGAAACTGATTCTATAACACTATATTCACATTGAATACACGTATATTTGATGCTGTTTGAATGTAGATATTGAAACTCACTGTATAACACTATATTCACATTGAATACACGTATATTTGATGCTGTTTGAATGTAGATATTGAAACTGATTCTATAACACTATATTCACATTGAATACACGTATATTTGATGCTGTTTGAATGTAGATATTGAAACTCATTGTATTCACATTGAATACGTATATTTGATGCTGTTTGAATGTAGATATTGAAACTCATTCTATAACACTATATTCACATTGAATACACGTATATTTGATGCTGTTTGAATGTAGATATTGAAACTCATTCTATAACACTATATTCACATTGAATACACGTATATTTGATGCTGTTTGAATGTAGATATTGAAACTGATTCTATAACACTATATTCACATTGAATACACGTATATTTGATGCTGTTTGAATGTAGATATTGAAACTCATTGTATAACACTATATTCACATTGAATACACGTATATTTGATGCTGTTTGAATGTAGATATTGAAACTGATTCTATAACACTATATTCACATTGAATACACGTATATTTGATGCTGTTTGAATGTAGATATTGAAACTCATTCTATAACACTATATTCACATTGAATACACGTATATTTGATGCTGTTTGAATGTAGATATTGAAACTGATTCTATAACACTATATTCACATTGAATACACGTATATTTGATGCTGTTTGAATGTAGATATTGAAACTGATTCTATAACACTATATTCATTGAATACACGTATATGAACACTATATTCACATTGAATACACGTATATTTGATGCTGTTTGAATGTAGATATTGAAACTGATTCTATAACACTATATTCACATTGAATACACGTATATTTGATGCTGTTTGAATGTAGATATTGAAACTGACTCTATAACACTATATTCACATTGAATACACGTATAATTGATGCTGTTTGAATGTAGATATTGAAACTCACTGTATCACACTATATTCACTTTGAATACAAGTATATTTGATGCTGTTTGAATGTATATATTGAAACTCACTGTATAACACTATATTCACATTGAATACACGTATATTTGATGCTGTTTGAATGTAGATATTGAAACTGATTCTATAACACTATATTCACATTGAATACACGTATATTTGATGCTGTTTGAATGTAGATATTGAAACTCACTGTATTACACTATATTCACATTGAATACACGTATATTTGATGCTGTTTGAATGTAGATATTGAAACTCATTCTATAACACTATATTCACATTGAATACACGTATATTTGATGCTGTTTGAATGTAGATATTGAAACTGATTCTATAACACTATATTCACATTGAATACACGTATATTTGATGCTGTTTGAATGTAGATATTGAAACTCACTGTATACACTATATTCACATTGAATACACGTATATTTGATGCTGTTTGAATGTAGATATTGAAACTGATTCTATAACACTATATTCACATTGAATACACGTATATTTGATGCTGTTTGAATGTAGATATTGAAACTGATTCTATAACACTATATTCACATTGAATACACGTATATTTGATGCTGTTTGAATGTAGATATTGAAACTGATTCTATAACACTATATTCACATTGAATACACGTATATTTGATGCTGTTTGAATGTAGATATTGAAACTGATTCTATAACACTATATTCACATTGAATACACGTATATTTGATGCTGTTTGAATGTAGATATTGAAACTGATTCTATAACACTATATTCACATTGAATACACGTATATTTGATGCTGTTTGAATGTAGATATTGAAACTCACTGTATTACACTATATTCACATTGAATACACGTATATTTGATGCTGTTTGAATGTAGATATTGAAACTGATTCTATAACACTATATTCACATTGAATACACGTATATTTGATGCTGTTTGAATGTAGATATTGAAACTCACTGTATAACACTATATTCACATTGAATACACGTATATTTGATGCTGTTTGAATGTAGATATTGAAACTGATTCTATAACACTATATTCACATTGAATACACGTATATTTGATGCTGTTTGAATGTAGATATTGAAACTGATTCTATAACACTATATTCACATTGAATACACGTATATTTGATGCTGTTTGAATGTAGATATTGAAACTCACTGTATTACACTATATTCACATTGAATACACGTATATTTGATGCTGTTTGAATGTAGATATTGAAACTCATTGTATAACACTATATTCACATTGAATACACGTATATTTGATGCTGTTTGAATGTAGATATTGAAACTCATTGTATAACACTATATTCACATTGAATACACGTATATTTGATGCTGTTTGAATGTAGATATTGAAACTGATTCTATAACACTATATTCACATTGAATACACGTATATTTGATGCTGTTTGAATGTAGATATTGAAACTCACTGTAACACTATATTCACATTGAATACACGTATATTTGATGCTGTTTGAATGTAGATATTGAAACTGATTCTATAACACTATATTCACATTGAATACACGTATATTTGATGCTGTTTGAATGTAGATATTGAAACTCATTCTATAACACTATATTCACATTGAATACACGTATATTTGATGCTGTTTGAATGTAGATATTGAAACTGATTCTATAACACTATATTCACATTGAATACACGTATATTTGATGCTGTTTGAATGTAGATATTGAAACTGATTCTATAACACTATATTCACATTGAATACACGTATATTTGATGCTGTTTGAATGTAGATATTGAAACTGATTCTATAACACTATATTCACATTGAATACACGTATATTTGATGCTGTTTGAATGTAGATATTGAAACTCACTGTATTACACTATATTCACATTGAATACACGTATATTTGATGCTGTTTGAATGTAGATATTGAAACTGATTCTATAACACTATATTCACATTGAATACACGTATATTTGATGCTGTTTGAATGTAGATATTGAAACTCATTGTATCATACTATATTCACATTGAATACACGTATATTTGATACTGTTTGAATGTAGATCATGAAACTGATTCTATAACACTATATTCACATTGAATAAACGTATATTTGATGCTGTTTGAATGTAGATATTGAAACGGATTCTATAACACTATATTCACATTGAATACATGTATATTTGATGCT
>NW_026712476.1:0-5000 GCF_022539665.2 Daphnia carinata
AATATGAATTATTTGTTGTCCTATCTCCCCATACTATTGTGTTTTGATTTTGGATGAAGTGTCCTTCTTGCTGGGTAGTATTTAATGGTCCAAATGGGCTCTCGATTGGGTCGTCTTGTTTTTCCTGCCGTAAGGTGATTTTTTCTGCAACACAGTTGAGGGTGTGATATGTTTTTATGGCATACCATTGCCCTTCGCCTGTCGGGGTGGCTGTGAAACTCAGACCCGCTGGTCCGGTCTGCATGTTATTATCGCCACATTTCTTGTCGTTCACCATTCTCCAGCATTCCAGTGGGGAAATTAGTTTAGTTTCTTGTGAATATATGGTGTCGAAAGATCCGATCCAGAATGACCCAGTTATTTTCTTCGTTTTTATCCATTGCTTGCAGGTCCAGCCTTTCCAAGAGGCTGCTGGTTTTTGTGTTGTTTTTAAAGTGTACAACGTAGGTATTCTGGGTAAGTGAGCTGTATCTGATTCTTTGTTATTGCAGTAATAGGGTGCCTCTATATCTAAAATTCCTCTGGTCTTTACGTTCTGGCAGTCGCATACGGTTGAATAGATGGGATATGTGGATGGAATGATGGTGAGTAATTGGATGAGTGATAGTACCAGTTCCATCTGCGAAAAGAAAATTTGGACGTTTTAGAATCTCGAGACTTCGTTGCGTTGCCGTAAGTTGTATCGTGGATTCGTCATTCTAGTGTGTGCAGGATTAATTGGTATAGGACCGGGGAGATTTGGTGCGATGATTTTACAATTTTCCGTTTCTGCTGCATGATGATGCCGATGCCAACACGCTCTACGGACAGGTATTCTTTTGTTGTTGATGAAGTTGTTTCTTGGTCTGCCTGGTCCTCGTCGCACTGTTTCACTTCCTGGTTGTTGTGGAACACTAGATAATTCTTCTGTTTCTTGGTTTGCCGGGACGTAGAGTTTTAGGCGGTTGACGTGTACCACTGATTTTAGTTTTTCATTGCTCGCGTGTTGAATCTCATAAGTGAGATTTGAGAAATTTCTGATGATTTTGAATGGTCCATTCCACCTGTTGATGAATTTTCCGGCAGTTGGTGGAGCTTTCAGTAGCACAAAGTCACCAATGTTATATTTGATCGCTTGTGTTCCTTTGTCGTAGTATCTTTTTTGTTTTGTCTGTGCCCGAAATAGGTGTTCCTTCGCTAGTTGCTGAGCCTTCTTCCATTGGTGTGAGTACATTACACTGGTATCCTCGTATGTTTCGTATCGCCTGTCTATTTTGATGTCGTTTGGGAGCACTGGTTGTCTCCCGAAGAATAGAAAGAATGGGTTTTGTTGCAGTGTTGATTGCTTCGCTGTGTTGTAAGCAAATGTGACAAATGGTAGATATTTGTCCCAATTTTCTGGTTCATCCGTTACGTAGCAAGCCAACATGTCACATAGGGTTCTGTTAAATCGTTCTATTAATCCGTCTGTCTGGGGATGGTATGCTGTTGTTCTGATTTGTTTGATTTTAAATAATTTGCAAATATCTTGGATTAAGCTCGACAGGAAATTAGTTCCTTGATCTGTTAGTACTACTTCGGGGGATCCATATTTTGTATAAATATCATTAACCAGTATTGTAGCAATTGTTTGGGCAGTTTGATCTCTCATTGGAACCGTGAAGACGAAACGACTGGCATAATCTGATAGGACTAAAATATACTTATGTCCCTTTGCGCTTTCTTGAACGGGACCCACAATATCCATCGCAAGTCTTTCCCACACCCTTTCGGCTGGGGGCATAGGTTGCAATGGTGCTTTACTTCCTCCCACAGCCTTGCGTTTTGCGCATTTAAGGCAATTTTTGATGTGTTCTGTTACGTTTTGTCGCATGTATGGGAAGAAGTATTGTTCTCTAAGTCTGGCTATTGTTTTTTCGATTCCTAAATGCCCTGCCATCATGTGATCATGATTTGCTCGTAAAATTCCGTCGATTAACGGTACAGGGACTACTAATTTTCCTTGTCTATCTGTTAATAGACCCTTTTCATTGATTATAAAGTTGCTTGAGAATTTTTTATTTCTATTTTTCTGGCTATCTTCTTGTATTTCCATCATTAGTTTTTGACAATATTTATCTGCTTGCTGTAATTCTATCCATCTGTCTTCTTTCTCAGACCTTTTACTTTCACTTCCAATTTCTCTTTCAAAACCTACGCTCTTCCTTTGACTTTCCCTCTCAAAACTTTCGTTTTCTTTTTGAATACTTTCGTTTTCTTTCTCCAGCTGTTCTTGTTTCTTTAATCTTTCAATCCTTAGTTTTTCTTTTAGATTTTCACCTTCTTTTCGAATATTTTCTAGCTCTCTTATGACAGTTCCTCTTTCCATTGCCCTTGTTTCTACTCGTGCTATTGGCACTATGGGAATACGGCTTAGGGTGTCTGCATTTTGGTGCGACTTCCCAGGCCGGTACCCAATGACGATGTCGAATTCTTGTATTTTTAGTGCCCATCTAGCTAATCTTCCTGCGGGTTCTGTCTTGCTCATTAACCATTCTAAAGGTCTATGGTCTGTAAATACGGTGAATCTGCGTCCGTATAGATACGTTCTAAATACGTCAATTGCGTGAATGATGGCGTAAGCCTCTTTCTCTGTGGTTGACCACTTGGCTTCGCGGTCGTTCAGATGTTTAGAGCTATACGCTATGACGACTTCCGCGCCGTCTGATTCACGGGGTTCCTGTACGTCGGACTCCGCTGAATCCGCTGATTGAGGTAGAGTTTGCATCTGAGCCAAGACTGCTCCTATACCGTATCCTGAGGCATCTGTGTAGATGATAAATTCGCGCGTGAAATCTGGATACCCTAGGATAGGTCTAGTTATGAGACAGTTCTTGATACAATCAAAGGCGTCCCTTTGTTCCTCTCCCCATTTCCACTCGGCTGATTTTCTCGTTAGCGCTGTCAGTGGGTGGGCTTTATCAGCAAAAGCCCTGATGAACTTTCTGTAATAGCTAGCCAAACCTAGAAATGAGCTTAATTCTTTCACGTTTTTGGGAGCTGGGTATTTGATGATTGCTTCTAACTTTTTTGTACTCGGTGTTATTCCTTTTTTCGAAACAATATATCCTAAATAGTCTAATTCTTCTTTGAAAAATTCGCATTTCTTTCTTTTTAATTTTAGTCCTGCGTCTTTAAGAAGTTTAAACACTGCTTCTAGATGTATCACATGTTCAGCAATATCATTACTGAACACTATGATGTCATCCAGGTAAACCAATGCGAACCTGAACAATACTGATTTCAATATGTTGTTCATTGCTCGTTGAAAAGTGCTTGGTGCATTTGTTAGTCCAAATGGCATTCTATTAAATTCGTATTGTCCAAGTTCACAAATGAAGGCGGTTTTGTGTTTGTCGTTTTCTTCTATCTCGATCTGCCAGTAGCCACTTAGTAAGTCCAATGTTGAGAAGTAAACTGATCCGCTCAATGCATCAATTGTGTCGTCGATTCTTGGTAATGGGTATTTGTCTTTTACGGTTATTTTGTTAAGTGCCCTATAATCAATACACATACGCATTTCTCCATCTTTTTTGGGAACCATTACAATTGCTGCTGCAAATGGGCTGTGACTTTCTCTAATAATATTGTTATTTACCATTACTTCAATCTTTGTTTTGACAATTAGTTTTAATGCTTCTGGTGTTCTACGCAATCGTTGAGTAATTGGGGCGTTGTATCCTATGTTAATGGAATGTTTTACATCAGTTGCTAGACCCAAATCTGATTCTTTTTCTGCAAATAGAGTTTCGTGTTTCTTCAATAGATTTTCAATTTTAATGCGTATCTCGTCGGAGATGTTAGTCGTTTCACTCTCTTGGGTTTGTCCAATTCGCTTAGATTTCTTGTTAATTTCTGATTGGGAGAAAGATTCTAGGCTGCGATAATCTGCTACTGTCAGATCGTTGTTGTAGTTACTATCTGACGAACGGTCTGGGAGGAGTGGAATATTAATACCTGTCTTGCCAAAAGTTATGCTATATACTGGGAGTGTGTATTTACCAAAGCTATGTTCTTTTCCGGAATGATCGTAATTGATCTGCCTGTTTTTAGTATTAATTTTTACATTGTTGCTCGATAAGAAGTCTAATCCTAATATGCAAGTTTCGTTCAAGTTTTCCATAATAAAGAAATCATGCTTAATGACGTGATTGGTGTTAATGGTGATTGAAAACCCATATTTCCCTTTCGATTTTAGTATTTCTCCTGACACCGTTCTAAATATTGGCGAAGGGGAGTCTTTAACATGTTTAAGTTCTTCATACTCCTTTAGATTAAAAAATATGCTGTCAGAAACTAAACTGGCTGCTGCTCCTGTGTCTACTAAAGCCTTAATTTCTTTTCCAAAAATTCTTACTGGTATACGGATTAGTTTGGGTATCGCTATTTCTAAATTTTGTGTTAAAGGGTTGGTTGGTAGGGATATTGTGTTTACTGCATTGGACGGTGGTTCGGGTTGTTGATACGTGCCATATCTGTCCAACATTCTCGTGCAATGTGTCCTTTTTTATTGCACTTGTAACAGATAATAATCTTATTTCCAGGAGTGTCGTGGGTGTTCGGCTGGTTTTGTCGTTGCTGCGGGTATTGTCGTGGATAACCTGGGTTTTGGTGATACGCTTGTTGATTGTTGCTCGGTTGAAAGTGTGGTTGATTGTAATGGGTCGGTCCGTTGTTGTATGAAGGTCTCGGTGTTTGTTGATATGAAGGGTAATTGGGTTGTCGATACCCTGGGGAAGTACCTTGTCTTCGTGGTGAAGTATAATTGTTGCGGTATGGGCTGTTCTCCCTGCTTCGGCCGAAATTTCGGTCACTACTGGGGCCTCTGCTATTTGAACTGTCGTCGAATCGAACTCGCGGATTTTGTGATCTGGAGTACCGATCACTTGATCGTGAGGATCTTGGTTCGTATCGATCTGCTGCTGCTACGGTTATATCAGTATCCTGTGCCAAGTTACGGTTTTTATTAGTTTTTTCCAGTT
>NW_026712477.1:0-39455 GCF_022539665.2 Daphnia carinata
GAATACACGTAGATTTGATGCTGTTTAAATGTGATATTGAAACTCACTGTATCACACTATATTTACATTGAATACACGTATATTTGATGCTGTTTGAATGTAGATATTAAAACTCACTGTATCACACTATATTCACATTGAGTACAGATATATTTGATACTGTTTGACGGTACATCATGAAACTGATTCTATAACACTATATTCACATTGAATACACATATATTTGATGCTGTTTGAATGTAGATATTGAAACTCACTGTATCTCACTATATTCACATTGAATACACGTATATTTGATGCTGTTTGAATGTAGATATGGAAACTCACTGTATCACACTATATTCACATTGAATACACGTATATTTGATGCTGTTTGAATGTAGATATTGAAACTAACTGTATCACACTATATTTACATTGAATACACGCATATTTGGTGCTGTTTGAATACAGATATTGAAACTCACTGTATCACACTATATTCACATTGAATACACGTATATTTGATGCTGTTTGAATGTAGATATTGAAACTCACTGTATCACACTATATTCACATTGAATACACGTATATTTGATGCTGTTTGAATGTAGATATTGAAACTCACTGTATCACACTATATTCACATTGAATACACGTATATTTGATGCTGTTTGAATGTTGATATTGAAACTCACTGTATCACACTATATTCACATTGAATACACGTATATTTGATGCTGTTTGAATGTAGATATTGAAACTCACTGTATCACACTATATTCACATTGAATACACGTATATTTGGTGCTGTTTGAATGTGCTGTTTGAATGTAGATCATGAAACTGATTCTATAACACTATATTCACATTGAATACACGTATATTTGATGCTGTTTGAATGTAGATATTGAAACTCACTCTATCACACTATATTCACATTGAATAATCGTATATTTGATACTGTTTGAATGTAGATCATGAATCTTATTCTATAACACTATATTCACATTGAATACACCGTATATTTGATGCTGTTTGAATGTAGATATTGAAACTCACTGTATCATACTATATTCACATTGAATACATGTATATTTGATGCTGTTTGAATGTAGATATTGAAACTCACTGTATTACACTATATTCACATTGAATACACGTATATTTGATGCTGTTTGAATGTATATATTGAAACTGATTCTATAACACTATATTCACATTGAATACACGTATATTTGATGCTGTTTGAATGTAGATATTGAAACTGGTTCTATAACACTATATTCATTGAATACACGTATATTTGATGCTGTTTGAATGTAGATATTGAAACTCACTGTATCACTCTATATTCACATTGAATACACGTATATTTGATACTGTTTGAATGTAGATCATGAAACTGATTCTATTACACTATATTCACATTGAATACACGTATATTTCATGCTGTTTGAATGTAGATATTGAAACTCACTGTATTACACTATATTCACATTGAATAAACGTATATTTGATGCCGTTTGAATGTAGATATTTAAACTCACTGTATAACACTATATTCACATTGAATACACGTATATTTGATGCTGTTTGAATGTAGATATTGAAACTGATTCTATAACACTATATTCACATTGAATAAACGTATATTTGATGCTGTTTGAATGTAGATATTGAAACTCACTGTATCACACTATATTCGCATTGAATACACGTATATTTGGTGCTGTTTGAATGTAGATATTGAAACTCACTGTATTACACTATATTCACATTGAATACACGTATATTTGTGCTGTTTGAATGTAGATATTGAAACTGATTCTATAACACTATATTCACATTGAATACACGTATATTTGATGCTGTTTGAATGTAGATATTGAAACTGATTGTATAACACTATATTCACATTGAATACACGTTTATTTGATGCTGTTTGAATGTAGATATTGAAACTCACTGTATCACACTATATTCACATTGAATACAGGTATATTTGATGCTGTTTGAATGTAGATATTGAAACTGATTCTATTACACTATATTCACATTGAATACACGTATATTTGATGCTGTTTGAATGTAGATATTGAAACTCACTATAACACAATATTCACATTGAATACACGTATATTTGATGCTGTTTGAATGTAGATATTGAAACTGATTCTATAACACTATATTCACATTGAATACAGGTATATTTGATGCTGTTTGAATGTAGATATTGAAACTCACTCTATCACACTATATTCACATTGAATACACGTATATTTGATGCTGTTTGAATGTAGATATTGAAACTGATTCTTATAACACTATATTCACATTGAATACACGTATATTTGATGCTGTTTGAATGTAGATATTGAAACTCACTGTATAACACTATATTCACATTGAATACACGTATATTTGATGCTGTTTGAATGTAGATATTGAAACTGATTCTATAACACTATATTCACATTGAATACACGTATATATTTGATGCTGTTTGAATGTAGATATTGAAACTGATTCTATTACACTATATTCACATTGAATACACGTATATTTGATGCTGTTTGAATGTAGATATTGAAACTGATTCTATAACACTATATTCACATTGAATACACGTATATTTGATGCTGTTTGAATGTAGATATTGAAACTCATGTATTACACTATATTCACATTGAATACACGTATATTTGATGCTGTTTGAATGTAGATATTGAAACTGATTCTATAACACTATATTCACATTGAATACACGTATATTTGATGCTGTTTGAATGTAGATATTGAAACTGATTATATAACACTATATTCACATTGAATACACTTATATTTGATGCTGTTTGAATGTAGATCATGAAACTGATTCTATAACACTATATTCACGTTGAATAAACGTATATTTGATGCTGTTTGAATGTAGATATTGAAACTGATTCTATAACACTATATTCACATTGAATACACGTATATTTGATGCTGTTTGAATGTAGATATTGAAACTCACTGTATAACACTATATTCACATTGAATACACATATATTTGATGCTGTTTGAATGTAGATATTGAAACTGATTCTATAACACTATATTCACATTGAATACACGTATATTTGATGCTGTTTGAATGTAGATATTGAAACTGATTCTATAACACTATATTCACATTGAAGAAACGTATATTTGATGCTGTTTGACTGTAGATATTGAAACTCACTGTATTACACTATATTCACATTGAATACACGTATATTTGATGCTGTTTGAATGTAGATATTGAAACTGATTCTGTAACACTATATTCACATTGAATACACGTATATTTGATGCTGTTTGAATGTAGATATTGAAACTGATTCTATAACACTATATTCACATTGAATACACGTATATTTGATGCTGTTTGAATGTAGATATTGAAACTGATTCTATAACACTATATTCACATTGAATACACGTATATTTGATGCTGTTTGAATGTAGATATTGAAACTGATTCTATAACACTATATTCACATTGAATACACGTATATTTGATGCTGTTTGAATGTAGATATTGAAACTGACTGTATCACACTATATTCACATTGAATACACGTATATTTTGATGCTGTTTGAATGTAGAAATTGAAACTCACTGTATCACACTATATTCACATTGAATACACATATATTTGATGCTGTTTGAATATAGATATTTAAACTGATTCTATAACATTATATTCACATTGAATACGTATATTTGATGCTGTTTGAATGTAGATATTGAAACTGATTCTATAACACTATATTCACATTGAATACACGTATATTTGATGCTGTTTGAATGTAGATATTGAAACTCACTGTATAACACTATATTTACATTGAATACACGTATATTTGATGCTGTTTGAATGTGGATATTGAAACTCACTGTATCACACTATATTCACATTGAATACACATATATTTGATGCTGTTTGAATGTAGATATTGAAACTCACTGTATCACACTATATTCACATGGAATACACGTATATTAGATACTGTTTGAATGTAGATCATGAAACTGATTCTATAACACTATATTCACATTGAATAAACGTATATTTGATGCTGTTTGAATGTAGATATTGAAACTGATTCTATAACACTATATTCACATTGAATACACGTATATTTGATGCTGTTTGAATGTAGATATTGAAACTCACTGTATTACACTGTATTCACATTGAATACACATATATTTGATGCTGTTTCAATGTAGATATTGACACTCACTGTATTACACTATATTCACATTGAATACACGTATATTTGATGCTGTTTGAATGTAGATATTGAAACTGATTCTATAACACTATATTCACATTGAATACACGTATATTTGATGCTGTTTGAATGTAGATCATGAAACTGATTCTATAACAATATATTCACATTGAATACACGTATATTTGATGCTGTTTGAATGTAGATATTGAAACTTGACTGTATCACACTATATTCACATTGAATAATGCATATTTGATGTTGTTTTGAACCAGATATTGAAACTCACTGTACACTATATTCACATTGAATACACGTATATTTGATGCTGTTTGAATGTAGATATTGAAACTGATTCTATAACACTATATTCACATTGAATACACATATATTTGATACTGTTTGAATGTAAATCATGAAACTGATTCTATTACACTATATTCACATTGAATACACGTATATTTGATGCTGTTTGAATGTAGATCATGAAACTGATTCTATGTACTATATTCAGATTGTATACGTATATTTAATGCTGTTTGAATGTAGATATTGAAACTCACTGTATCACACTATATTCACAATGAATACACGTATATTTGATGCTGTTTGAATGAGATATTGAAACTCACTGTATCACACTATATTCACATTGAATACACGTATATTTGATGCTGTTTGAATGTAGATATTGAAACTGATTCTATAACACTATATTCACATTGAATACACGTATTTTGATGTTGTTTGAATGTAGATATTGAAACTCACTGTATCACACTATATTCACATTGAATACACGTATATTTGATGCTGTTTGAATGTAGATATTGAAACTCACTGTATCACACTATATTCACCTTGAATACACGTATATTTGATGCTGTTTGAATGTAGATATTGAAACTCACTGTATTACACTATATTCACATTGAATACACGTATATTTGATGCTGTTTGAATGTAAATATTTAAACTCACTGTATCACACTATATTCACATTGAATACACGTATATTTGATGCTGTTTGAATGTAGATATTGAAACTCACTGTATCACACTATATTCACATTGAATACACGTATATTTGATGCTGTTTGAATGTAGATATTGAAACTCACTGTATTACACTATATTCACATTGAATACACGTATATTTGATGCTGTTTGAATGTAGATATTGAAACTGATTCTATAACACTATATTCACATTGAATACATGTATATTTGATGCTGTTTGAATGTAGATATTGAAAATGATTCTATAACACTATATTCACATTGAATACACGTATATTTGATACTGTTTGAATGTAGATCATGAAACTGATTCTATAACACTATATTCACATTGAATACACGTATATTTGATGCTGTTGGAATGTAGATATTGAAACTCACTGTATCACACTATATTCACATTGAATACACGTATATTTGATGCTGTTTGAATGTAGATATTGAAACTCACTGTATCACACTGTATTCACATTGAATACACGTATATTTGATACTGTTTGAATGTAGATCATGAAACTGATTCTATAACACTATATTCACATTGAATACACGTATATTTGATGCTGTTTGAATGTGGATATTGAAACTGATTCTATAACACTATATTCACATTGAATACACGTATATTTGATGCTGTTTGAATGTAGATCATGAAACTGATTCTATAACACTATATTCACATTGAATACACGTATATTTGATGCTGTTTGAATGTAGATATTGAAACTCACTGTATCACACTATATTCACAATGAATACACGTATATTTGATGCTGTTTGAATGTAGATCATGAAACTGATTCTATAACACTATATTCGCATTGAATACACGTATATTTGATGCTGTTTGAATGTAGATATGAAACTGATTCTATAACACTATATTCACATTGAATACGTATATTTGATGCTTTTTGAATGTAGATATTGAAACTCACTGTATCACACTATATTCACATTGAATACACGTATATTTGATACTGTTTGAATATAGATATTGAAACTCCTGTATAACACCATATTCACATTGAATACACGTATATTTGATGCTGTTTGAATGTGAGATATTGAAACTCACTGTATTACACCATATTCACATTGAATACACGTATATTTGATGCTGTTTGAATGTAGATATTGAAGCTCACTGTATAACACTTCTATATTCACATTGAATACACGTATATTTGATGCTGTTTTGAATGTAGATATTGAAACTGACTATAACACTATATTCAAATTGAATACACGTATATTTTATGCTGTTTGAATGTAGGTATTGAAACTCACTGTATCACACTATATTCACATTGAATACACGTATATTTGATGTTGTTTGAATGTAGATATTGAAACTGCTTCTATAACACTATATTCACATTGAATACACGTATATTTGATGCTGTTTGAATGTAGATATTGAAACCGATTCTATAACACTATATTCACATTGAATACACATATATTTGATGCTGTTTGAATGTAGATCATGAAACTGATTCTATAACACTATAATCACATTGAATACACATATATTTGATGTTGTTTCATATGTAGATATTGAAACTGATTCTATAACACTATATTCACATTGAATACACGTATATTTGATGCTGTTTGAATGTAGATATTGAAACTGATTCTATAACACTATATTCACATTGAATACGTATATTTGATGCTGTTTGAATGTAGATATTGAAACTCACTGCTCACCTATAGTCACATTGAATACACGTATATTTGATGCTGTTTTTAAAATTTATAACAAATTGTAGATGTACTGTAACACTATATTCACATTGAATACACGTATATTTGATGCTGTTTGAATGTAGATATTGAAACACACTGTATCATACTATATTCACATTGAATACACGTATATTTGATGCTGTTTGAATGTAGATATTGAAACTGATTGTATCACACTATATTGTATTTGACTAGTGGTATATTTCTATCTGTTTGAATGTAGATATTGAAACTCATTCTATAACACTATATTCACATTGAATACACGTATATTTGATGCTGTTTGAATGTAGATATTGAAACTCACTGTATCACACTATATTCACATTGAATACACGTATATTTGATGCTGTTTGAATGTAGATATTGAAACTCACTGTATCACACTATATTCACATTGAATACACGTATATTTGATGCTGTTTGAATGTAGATATTGAAACTCACTGTATCACACTATATTCACATTGAATACACGTATATTTGATGCTGTTTGAATGTAGATATTGAAACTGATTCTATAACACTATATTCACATTGAATACACGTATATTTGATGCTGTTTGAATGTAGATATTGAAACTGACTCACTGTATCACACTATATTCACATTGAATACACGTATATTTGATGCTGTTTGAATGTAGATATTGAAACTCACTGTATCACACTATATTCACATTGAATACACGTATATTTGATGCTGTTTGAATGTAGATATTGAAACTCACTGTATCACACTATATTCACATTGAATACACGTATATTTGATGCTGTTTGAATGTAGATATTGAAACTGACTGTATCACACTATATTCACATTGAATACACGTATATTTGATGCTGTTTGAATGTAGATATTGAAACTCACTGTATCACACTATATTCACATTGAATACACGTATATTTGATGCTGTTTGAATGTAGATATTGAAACTCACTGTATCACACTATATTCACATTGAATACACGTATATTTGATGCTGTTTGAATGTAGATATTGAAACTCACTGTATCACACTATATTCACATTGAATACACGTATATTTGATGCTGTTTGAATGTAGATATTGAAACTCACTGTATCACACATATATTCACATTGAATACACGTATATTTGATGCTGTTTGAATGTAGATATTGAAACTCACTGTATCACACTATATTCACATTGAATACACGTATATTTGATGCTGTTTGAATGTAGATATTGAAACTGATTCTATAACACTATATTCACATTGAATACACGTATATTTGATGCTGTTTGAATGTAGATATTGAAACTCACTGTATCACACTATATTCACATTGAATACACGTATATTTGATGCTGTTTGAATGTAGATATTGAAACTGATTCTATAACACTATATTCACATTGAATACACGTATATTTGATGCTGTTTGAATGTAGATATTGAAACTCACTGTATCACACTATATTCACATTGAATACACGTATATTTGATGCTGTTTGAATGTAGATATTGAAACTCACTGTATCACACTATATTCACATTGAATACACGTATATTTGATGCTGTTTGAATGTAGATATTGAAACTCACTGTATCACACTATATTCACATTGAATACGTATATTTGATGCTGTTTGAATGTAGATATGAAACTGATTCTATAACACTATATTCACATTGAATACACGTATATTTGATGCTGTTTGAATGTAGATATTGAAACTCACTGTATCACACTATATTCACATTGAATACACGTATATTTGATGCTGTTTGAATGTAGATATTGAAACTGATTCTATAACACTATATTCACATTGAATACACGTATATTTGATGCTGTTTGAATGTAGATATTGAAACTCACTGTATCACACTATATTCACATTGAATACACGTATATTTGATGCTGTTTGAATGTAGATATTGAAACTCTATAACACTATATTCACATTCTATAACACTATATTCACATTGAATACACATATATTTGATGCTGTTTGAATGTAGATATTGAAACTCACTGTATCACACTATATTCACATTGAATACACGTATATTTGATGCTGTTTGAATGTAGATATTGAAACTCACTGTATCACACTATATTCACATTGAATACACGTATATTTGATGCTGTTTGAATGTAGATATTGAAACTCACTGTATCACACTATATTCACATTGAATACACGTATATTTGATGCTGTTTGAATGTAGATATTGAAACTCACTGTATCACACTATATTCACATTGAATACACGTATATTTGATGCTGTTTGAATGTAGATATTGAAACTCACTGTATCACACTATATTCACATTGAATACACGTATATTTGATGCTGTTTGAATGTAGATATGAAACTGATTCTATAACACTATATTCACATTGAATACACGTATATTTGATGCTGTTTGAATGTAGATATTGAAACTCACTGTATCACACTATATTCACATTGAATACACGTATATTTGATGCTGTTTGAATGTAGATATTGAAACTCACTGTATCACACTATATTCACATTGAATACACGTATATTTGATGCTGTTTGAATGTAGATATTGAAACTCACTGTATCACACTATATTCACATTGAATACACGTATATTTGATGCTGTTTGAATGTAGATCATGAAACTGATTCTATAACACTATATTCACATTGAATACACGTATATTTGATGCTGTTTGAATGTAGATATTGAAACTCACTGTATCACACTATATTCACATTGAATACACGTATATTTGATGCTGTTTGAATGTAGATATTGAAACTCACTGTATCACACTATATTCACATTGAATACACGTATATTTGATGCTGTTTGAATGTAGATATTGAAACTCATTGTATCACACTATATTCACATTGAATACACGTATATTTGATGCTGTTTGAATGTAGATATTGAAACTCACTGTATCACACTATATTCACATTGAATACACGTATATTTGATGCTGTTTGAATGTAGATATTGAAACTCACTGTATCACACTATATTCACATTGAATACACGTATATTTGATGCTGTTTGAATGTAGATAATGATACTGAATGTATAACACTATATTCACATTGAATACACGTATATTTGATGCTGTTTGAATGTAGATATTGAAACTCACTGTATCACACTATATTCACATTGAATACACGTATATTTGATGCTGTTTGAATGTAGATATTGAAACTCACTGTATCACACTATATTCACATTGAATACACGTATATTTGATGCTGTTTGAATGTAGATATTGAAACTCACTGTATCACACTATATTCACATTGAATACACGTATATTTGATGCTGTTTGAATGTAGATATTGAAACTCACTGTATCACACTATATTCACATTGAATACACGTATATTTGATGCTGTTTGAATGTAGATATTGAAACTGATTCTATAACACTATATTCACATTGAATACACGTATATTTGATGCTGTTTGAATGTAGATATTGAAACTCACTGTATCACACTATATTCACATTGAATACACGTATATTTGATGCTGTTTGAATGTAGATATTGAAACTCACTGTATCACACTATATTCACATTGAATACACGTATATTTGATGCTGTTTGAATGTAGATATTGAAACTCACTGTATCACACTATATTCACATTGAATACACGTATATTTGATGCTGTTTGAATGTAGATATGAAACTGATTCTATAACACTATATTCACATTGAATACACGTATATTTGATGCTGTTTGAATGTAGATATTGAAACTCACTGTATCACACTATATTCACATTGAATACACGTATATTTGATGCTGTTTGAATGTAGATATTGAAACTCACTGTATCACACTATATTCACATTGAATACACGTATATTTGATGCTGTTTGAATGTAGATATTGAAACTCATGTATCACACTATATTCACATTGAATACACGTATATTTGATGCTGTTTGAATGTAGATATTGAAACTCACTGTATCACACTATATTCACATTGAATACACGTATATTTGATGCTGTTTGAATGTAGATATTGAAACTGACTGTATCACACTATATTCACATTGAATACACGTATATTTGATTCTGTTTGAATGTAGATATTGAAACTGACTGTATCACACTATATTCACATTGAATACACGTATATTTGATGCTGTTTGAATGTAGATATTGAAACTCACTGTATCACACTATATTCACATTGAATACACGTATATTTGATGCTGTTTGAATGTAGATATTGAAACTGATTCTATAACACTATATTCACATTGAATACACGTATATTTGATGCTGTTTGAATGTAGATATTGAAACTCACTGTATCACACTATATTCACATTGAATACACGTATATTTGATGCTGTTTGAATGTAGATATTGAAACTGATTCTATAACACTATATTCACATTGAATACACGTATATTTGATGCTGTTTGAATGTAGATATTGAAACTCACTGTATCACACTATATTCACATTGAATACACGTATATTTGATGCTGTTTGAATGCAGATATTGAAACTCACTGTATCACACTATATTCACATTGAATACACGTATATTTGATGCTGTTTGAATGTAGATATTGAAACTCACTGTAATACACTATATTCATATTGAATACACGTATATTTCATGCTGTTTGAATGTAGATATTGAAACTCACTGTATCACACTATATTCAAATTGAATACACGTATATTTGATGCTGTTTGAATGTAGGTATTGAAACTCACTGTATCACACTACATTTACATTGAATACACGTATATTTGATACTGTTTGAATGTAGATATTGAAACTCACTGTATCACACTATATTCACATTGAATACACGTATATTTCATACTGTTTGAATGTAAATATTCAAACTCACTGTATCACTATATTCACATTGAATACACGTATATTTGATGCTGTTTGAATGTAGATATTGAAACTCACTGTATCACACTATATTCACATTGAATACACGTATATTTGATGCTGTTTGAATGTAGATCATAAAACTGATTCTATAACACTATATTCAAATCGAATACACGTATATTTGATGCTGTTTGAATGTAGATATTGAAACTCACTGTATCACACTATATTCACATTGAATACAGGTATATTTGATGCTGTTTGAATGTAGATATTGAAACTCACTGTATAACACTATATTCACATTGAATACACGTATATTTGATGCTATTTGAATGTAGATATTGCAACTCACTGTATCACACTATATTCACATTGAATACACGCATATTTGGTGCTGTTTGAATGTAGATATTGAAACTCACTGTATCACACTATATTCACATTGAAAACAGGTATATTTGATGCTGTTTTGATAGTAGAATATTAAACTCACTGTCTACTATATTCATTGAATACACGTATATTTGATGCTGTTTGAAGAAGTAGATATTGAAACTCACTGTATCACACTATATTCACATTGAATACACGTATATTTCATAATGTTTGAATGTACATCATGAAACTGATTCTATAACACTATATTCACTTTGAATACACGTATATTTCATGCTGTTTGAATGTAGATATTGAAACTCACTGTATCACACTATATTCACATAGAATACACGTATATTCGATACTGTTTGAATGTACATCATAAAACTGATTCTATAACACTATATTCAAATCGAATACACGTATATTTGATGCTGTTTGAATGTAGATATTGAAACTCACTGTATCACACTATATTCACATTGAATACAGGTATATTTGATGCTGTTTGAATGTAGACATTGAAACTCACTGTATCACACTATATTCACATTGAATACACGTATATTTGATGCTGTTTGAATGTAGATATTGAAACTCACTGTATCACACTATATTCACATTGAATATAGGTATATTTGATGCTGTTTGAATGTAGATATTGAAACTCACTGTATCACACTATATTCACATTGAATACAGGTATATTTGATGCTGTTTGATAGTAGATATTGAAACTCACTGTATCACACTACATTTACATTGAATACACGTATATTTGATACTGTTTGAATGTAGATATTGAAACTCACTGTATCACACTATATTCACATTGAACACACGTATATTTGATAGTGTTTGAATGTACATTATGAAACTGATTCTGTAACACTATATTCACATTGAATACACGTATATTTGATGCTGTTTGAATGTAGATATTGAAACTCACTGTATCACACTATATTCACATAGAATACACGTTCATTTGATACTGTTTGAATGTACATCATAAAACTGATTCTATAACACTATATTCAAATCGAATACACGTATATTTGATGCTGTTTGAATGTAGATATTGAAATTCACTGTATCACACTATATTCACATTGAATACACGTATATTTGATGCTGTTTGAATGTAGATATTGAAACTCACTGTATCACACTATATTCACATTGAATACACGTATATTTGATGCTGTTTGAATGTAGATATTGAAACTCACTGTATCACACTATATTCACATTGAATACACGTATATTTGATGCTGTTTGAATGTAGATATTGAAACTCACTGTATCACACTATATTCACATTGAATACACGTATATTTGATGCTGTTTGAATGTAAATATTGAAACTCACTGTATCATACTATATTCACATTGAATACACGTATATTTATGCTGTTTGAATGTAGATATTGAAACTCACTGTATCATACTATATTCATATTGAATACACGTATATTTGATGCTGTTTGAATGTAGATATTGAAACTCACTGTATAACACTATATTCACATTGAATACACGTATATTTGATACTGTTTGAATGTAGATATTGAAACTCACTGTATCATACTATATTAACATGGAATACACGTATATTTGATGCTGTTTGAATGTAGATATTGAAACTCACTGTATCATACTATATTCACATTGAATACACGTATATTTGATACTGTTTGAATGTAGATATTGAAACTCACTGTATCACTATATTCACATTGAATACATGTATATTTGATACTGTTTGAATGTAGATATTGAAACTCACTGTATCACACTATATTTACATTGAATACACGTATATTTGATGCTGTTTGAATGTAGATCATGAAACTGATTCTATCACACTATATTCACATTGAATACACGTATATTTGATGCTGTTTGAATGTAGATATTGAAACTCACTGTATCACTATATTTCATTGAATACTATGATACTGTATTGAATGTAGATCATTAAACTGATTCTATAACACTATATTCACATTGAATACACGTATATTTGATGCTGTTTGAATGTAGATATTGAAACTCACTGTATCACACTATATTCACATTGAATACACGTATATGTGATGCTGTTTGAATGTAGATATTGAAACTCACTGTATCACACTATATTCACATTGAATACAGATATATTTGATACTGTTTGAAGGAACATCATGAAACTGATGCTATAACACTATATTCACATTTAATACACGTATATTTGATGCTGTTTGAATGTAGATATTGAAACTCACTGTATCACACTATATTCACATTGAATACAGATATATATTTGATACTGTTTGAAGGTACATCATTAAACTGATTCTATAAGACTACATTCACATTGAATACACGTGTATTTGATGCTGTTTGAATGTAGATATTGAAACTCACTGTATCACACTATATTCACATTGAATACACGTATATTTGATGCTGTTTGAATGTAGATATTGAAACTCACTGTATCACACTATATTCACATTGAATACACGTATATTTCATAATGTTTGAATGTACATCATGAAACTGATTCTATAACACTATATTCACATTGAATACACATATATTTGATGCTGTTTGTATGTAGATATTGAAACTCACTGTATCACACTATATTCACATTGAATACACGTATATTTGATGCTGTTTGAATGTAGATATTGAAACTCACTGTATCACACTATATTCACATTGAATACACGTATATTTCATAATGTTTGAATGTACATCATGAAACTGATTCTATAACACTATATTCACATTGAATACACGCATATTTGATGCTGTTTGAATACAGATATTGAAACTCACTGTATCACACTATATTCACATTGAATACACGTATATTTGGTGCTGTTTGAATGTAGATATTAAAACTCACTGTATCACACTATATTCACATTGAATACAGATATATTTGATACTGTTTGAAGGTACATAATGAAACTGATTCTATAACACTATATTCACATTGAATACACGTATATTTGATGCTGTTTGAATGTAGATATTGAAACTCACTGTATCACACTATATTCACATTGAAGGTAGCCGGAGAAATAGGACCTGGAGAAATAGGACCCGGAGATTTAGGACCTACAAATAGGACCTGGAGAAATAGGACCTGGAGAAATAGGACCCAATCTTCAAACATTTTTTGAAGGGTCCTATTTCTCCCTATTGAGGGTCCTATTTCTCCAGCCTTGAGGTCCTAATTCTCCATCTTAAAAAAATTAAATGTGGAATGGGATTAATATTCCGATATGTTGAAAAAAAAACCGAACGGCTTATATTGGTTTCTGCACTTCAAACACCGTTATCAATATGACGCCTTTTCACTGCATTATAACTTTTTTAAAAAAATTTACATTCATAATATTTTTGCAGGATTATATGCTTTTTCTATTGCTTTTTAGAGCTCATTCAATAGAAAAGTAATTTTGTTTATACAGTATTTGGATTTTCGCATTTCACATTTTCTTACTGGTGTTTTCAGGCCTACCATCACCCGCCCTTTACTAGTGTCGCTATTCACTTTTTTTTTCTTCGTGCCTCAATGAGGATTCTTGGGAGGGCACATAAGTACGTCTTAATACACAGATAACTAAGAAAATTATTATATAAAAATAATTTAAGAAACGTTAATTTCATAATAAAACACTGTTTGCCCTTGCGCAAAATATTGTTTTTTACGATATATATGGCAACGGTTACTACAAGCAGACGACTGTTTCAAGCTCGAAGTGTCAACATCCTACAATTCTATGAATCGTTGAAGTTGCTTATTGTAAGCGGTGTTTGTTTGACAGGTAAGTGGCTAGTTTCAGTAAAATTAAAAATTTTCTATTACCTAGGTTTGGCAGTTTTGGTACATTTCAAATTCATGTTGGCATTAGCACCACAGAAGAAAAAATTTACTTGGAAGGAAAGGTATTTAAAGTGTAGACATAATTTTATTAGTTGCAGTTGGAAATTTGACACACATTACTAATCCGAAATGTTTCTTAGGTGGTTACTTTCAAGGAGAATCATGAAACTAGAGCATGATTTACCATGAACCATTTGGGAACCAACTTGTTAGCTGCCTTATAGCTATCATCCTTCTGGTAATCTAGATTTTCACAGATTTTTTGTTCGTGAAATTTATGTAATCATTTTTCTTATCGTTCAGATGAAATAACAGCATTACAGCTGTTAGTTACGTCAAGACATTAATCTCAAGATGCAAGTACTGAGCTTTAACGGATTTCAATTTACAGAAGCAAGACATCCAATTCTGTTGTTGAGGAGAAAACCAACTACACACCCAGCTATGAATGGACACATATGTGTAATTGAATCTAAATTAATTTTATTTTTATGGTTTAAAGGCTTTTCGTTCTAATCTTCCTGCTAGATAGTATCTGAGAGCCATTCTTTAATTATCATTTCACTTAGATGCATTTTCAACTAGTAACTACATTAATTTATTATCGTCTTAGGTAGCAAACCGAAATCGGTACCATCGCTGAGCAGTGCCCAAGAAAATGTCCAGGAGCACGTAACACTATTCCTTATTATTGATTTCCATGATATCAATATTGGATATGGATCACGGGATCTCATGTTGAAGGCGAGGGGGAGGAGAACACCCAATCCGTTAGAAAGCTGAAAAAAGAAATGACCGTCGAAGAAAGGCACTTAATCCGTGCCCAAAAGTATAGGATACATAAACATTTTTACGTTTTGCGTTTAATTATTTAGAGTTACTTGTGTGTGAAAAGGCTACAACTCATCGAATCGGACTTTTATAAGCATGCCAGCATTAATGAAACGGCGCGGACGCTAGATCTTGATCTCGATGTCGTTGATCAAATTTTCAACTTTTGGGTTCTTAAACGAAAGGTGTGTGCTCCCAAATTCATGTGTCTCTACTACAAGCAATCAATTTTCTTTTCTAAAATTTACAGTCCAACCGAGACAGACCATTGCTACCGCCCAAAACCACTGAAACGGAAAGATTAAGTCAGCAACAACAGCAAGATATGGAACGTATGAAATTGTTTGTACAGCTACGACAAGACCTAGAGAGGGTATGAACATACTTCTCATTAACTTTATTATTTTATCTCGTTAACTGCAGAGTTGTCAGTAAAAACTGTTCTTCGCTGTAGGTTCGAAATTTGTGTTACATGGTCAGCCGAAGAGAGAAATTATCACGATCGTATTTTCGATTGCGAGAACAAACCTTCCACAAGCAACAGCGATTTTGTCTCTGTCTGATCTACAAAAAACTATCACCCCAGCAGAACTGACGCCAATCATGGCTCCAATGTCTATGACCTTGTATATTTACGTGGGGAAACGATCCAAAAAGAAGGCTTTGAACAAGTCATTCAACTCATAGCAGGCGTACAGTCGAACATCCCCGCAATGAAAAAGGTTTGGCTTTTCCGTAATTATCGATGACAAGGAAACAGTTCTCAATCTGTGTGCGTTGAATTTATTTGGTTGCAGGATAAAAATGGAATCGTTGGTCGTCCCAATCATTTAAAGGAAGACAACCCATACAAACGCACGTACATGAATGGGGGCGAAAGTCGTTGATTCCGCTCGCTATCTTCCATCAGTGCCGAATCGGCTGCCTCTGATACTGAAACAAACAGTAGATGGAAGAGACCGGTATTTCAAATCATCTTCCTGTTCGAGTTTCTACGCCGATCACAATTTCCCATTTTTTATTCTTTCCGTCCAGGTGAGAACACCTTCGCAAACATCAATTACCTCGGTCGACAGCGATTTCGATGTAGCCATTACACAGCTTGGTTCCAAAAAAGCCAGTTCGAAAACTAGTGATAGAGCTGGCAAGTTCATTTACACCGACAGTGAAGAAGAAGCGGGACCTTTTAGGCTTTTGATGTTACCTGCTAAATTTTTGTTTAATTGTTTGTATTTTGTAAAAATAAATGTAAATCAATTACCAAAAATTTATGGTTTTATTTTAATTTAAACAAATTTTCTTGCGTCCTTTGGCTGCCGCGATCCGGACATTCCGCGGATGTTCCAATACGTACGTTCACTGAACGTACGGATTTGCCATCCTGCAGACGTCCAACTAAGGACGTCCGTAGTACTCCCAAATAAGGACGTTACCAGGACTTCCAATTAATTACGTCCGTAGGACGTCCTCCAGTGGACGTCCCTAAAACCGGACATTAGGACATCCTGGTGACGTACATCTGCCGTCAGAATAGGACGTCCCGATCGGCCAGCCAGGACGTAGATGGGATGTCCCTGGGACGGACAAAGGCTAGTAAGGTATGTATGTGCTATAATCTTTTTGTTTAAGGAAGGCAAGCCAGCATATGCCATCCAATTTCAGGGGAAAAGCAGGACTCTGATAAAATGAAAACTGAACTTAAACGGAAGTTAGATAAGTTGGAGAAGAAGAAACTAAACAAACAAAGGAAAAATAACAGATGCCAAGGTAAACTTTGATTTCGACAAAAAAAAAATAGACCTTCAACTAATTTTACTTTTCTGTATTATAACAGATAAAAGAATACTAAGAGCAATAGGTTAAAAAAAATGTGGAATTGATTGCGAGCTTGATAAACCAATTAAGAAAGAGAATAAAATCAACATCACAAACGAGAAAGAAGTTGGTTGAACGCATCGAAGAACAAGAAAAGAGAAAGGAACAACAACAGAAAAGGGATAAATCAACATTAAGAAAACGAAAAATGAAAGGAAAGCATAAACTGAATAAACTAGCGAAAAAAACAAACTTATCGTATGAATTGCCGATATTGACATGGATGAGCTGCCTCGTGTTCCATTATTTACAAGCCGTGCCATGATAGTTTTGTATAACAATACACTGGCATGCCTTCCATGATCCGAGAGGAACTCATTATTTTCGTTCTTGCCACGTAGGTCTCTATTTATGGTTTTGCGGCATATATTTTTTTTATTAAAAAATGTGCTTGTCTTAAATTATATATATATAATTTTTTTATTATTTATCAGTGTATTAAGGAGTACTTAGGGGAAAGCATGCCCCTCGTCTCCGGGAATTCGCATGGAATAAGGATATCAGCCAGGGGGGAGGGCGATACTAGGACTAGAAACGCCACTAACGAAAGGTCAAGGGCAAAAAATCAAACACTGTGTAAAAATAAATATAACTTTTATACATGAGCTGTGTAAAGCAATAGATAATGCGTGTAATCATGCAAAAAAAATATAAATATGAATTCAAACAAAAAAGTTATGATGGACTGATTACACGAGCAATTGATAACGGGGTTTGGAGTGCGGAAAACTACATAAGCCGTCCGGTTCTTCCTTTACAACAGCGGGCTTTAGGGCTATTTCCCAAGGAGAAATAGGACCATTACTATGGAGAAATAGGACCCTTATGAGGGAGAAATAGGACCCTTCAAAATATGATTGATGATTGGGTCCTAATTCTCCGGGTCCTATTTCTCCAGGTCCTATTTTAGGGTCCTAAATCTCCGGGTCCTATTTCTCCAGGTCCTATTTCTCCGGCAATCCACATTGAATACACGTATATTTGATACTGTTTGAAGGTACATCATTAAACTGATTCTATAAGACTACATTCACATTGAATACACGTATATTTGATGCTGTTTGAATGTAGATATTGAAACTCACTGTATCACACTATATTCACATTGAATACACGTATATTTCATAATATTTGAATGTACATCATGAAACTGATTCTATAACACTATATTCACATTGAATACACATATATTTGATGCTGTTTGTATGTAGATATTGAAACTCACTGTATCACACTATATTCACATTGAATACACGTATATTTGATGCTGTTTGAAAGTAGATATTGAAACTCACTGTATCACACTATATTCACATTGAATACACGTATATTTCATAATGTTTGAATGTACATCATGAAACTGATTCTATAACACTATATTCACATTGAATAGACGCATAATTGATGCTGTTTGAATACAGATATTGAAACTCACTGTATCACACAATATTCACATTGAATACACGTATATTTGATGCTGTTTGAATGTAGATATTGAAACTCACTGTATCACACTATATTCACAATGAATACACGTATATTTCATACTGTTTGAATGTAAATATTGAAACTCACTGTATCACACTATATTCACATTGAATACAGATATATTTGATACTGTTTGAAGGTACATCATGAAACTGATTCTATAACACTATATTCACATTGAATACACGTATATTTCATAATGTTTGAATGTACATCATGAAACTGATTCTATAACACTATATTCACATTGAATACACATATATTTGATTCTGTTTGAATATAGATATTGAAACTCACTGTATCACACTATATTCACATTGAACACACGCATATTTGATGCTGTTTGAATACAGATATTGAAACTCACTGTATCACACTATATTCACATTGAATACACGTATATTTGATGCTGTTTGAATGTAGATATTAAAATTCACTGTATCACACTATATTCACATTGAATACAGATATATTTGATACTGTTTGAAGGTACATCATGAAACTGTTTCTATAATACTATATTCACATTGAATACACGTATATTTGATGCTGTTTGAATGTAGATATTGAAACTCACTGTATCACACTATATTCACTTTGAATACACGTATATTTGATGCTGTTTGAATGTAGATATTGAAACTCACTGTATCACACTATATTCACATTGAATACACGTATATTTGATACTGTTTGAATGTAGATATTGAAACTCACTGTATCACACTATATTCACATTGAATACACGTATATTTGATGCTGTTTGAATGTAGATATTGAAACTCACTGTATCACACTATATTCACATTGAATATACGTATATTTGATGCTGTTTGAATGTAGATATTGAAACTCACTGTATCACACTATATTCACATTGAATACACGATATATTTGATGCTGTTTGAATGTACATCATGAAACTGATTCTATAACACTATATTCACATTGAATACACGTATATTTGATGCTGTTTGAATATAGATATTGAAACTCACTGTATCACACTATATTCACATTGAATACAGATATATTTGATACTGTTTGAATGTACATATTGAAACTGATTCTATCACACTATATTCACATTGAATACACGTATATTTGATGCTGTTTGAATGTAGATATTAAAACTCACTGTATCACACTATATTCACATTGAATATACGTATATTTGATATTGTTTGAATGTAGATATTGAAACTGATTCTATAACACTATATTCACATTGAATACACGTATATTTGATGCTGTTTAATGTAGATCATGAAACTGATTCTATAACACTATATTCACATTGAATACACGTATATTTGATGCTGTTTGAATGTAGATATTGAAACTCACTGTATCACACTATATTCACATTGAATACACGTATATTTGATGCTGTTTGAATGTCGATATTGAAACTCACTGTATCACACTATATTCACATTGAATACACGTATATTTGATGCTGTTTGAATGTACATCATGAAACTGATTCTATAACACTATATTCACATTGAATACACGTATATTTGATGCTGTTTGAATGTAGATATTGAAACTCACTGTATCACACTATATTCACATTGAATACACGTATATTTGATAATGTTTGAATGTAGATTATGAAACTGATTCTATAACACTATATTCACATTGAATACACATATATTTGATGCTGTTTGAATGTAGATATTGAAACTCACTGTATCACACTATATTCACATTGAATACACGTATATTTGATGCTGTTTGAATGTAGATATTGAAACTCACTGTATCACACTATATTCACATTGAATACACGTATATTTAATATGTTTGAATGTAGATCATGAAACTGATTCTATAACACTATATTCACATTGAATACACATATATTTGATGCTGTTTGAATACAGATATTGAAACTCACTGTATCACACTATATTCACATTGAATACACGTATATTTGATGCTGTTTGAATGTAGATATTAAAACTCACTGTATCACACTATATTCACATTGAATACAGATATATTTGATACTGTTTGAATGTACATAATGAAACTGATTCTATAACACTATATTCACATTGAATACACGTATATTTGATGCTGTTTGAATGTAGATATTGAAACTCACTGTATCACACTATATTCACATTGAATACACGTATATTTGATACTGTTTGAATGTACATCATTAAACTGATTCTATAACACTATATTCACATTGAATACACGTGTATTTGATGCTGTTTGAATGTAGATATTGAAACTCACTGTATCACACTATATTCACATTGAATACACGTATATTTGATGCTGTTTGAATGTAGATATTGAAACTCACTGTATCACACTATATTCACATTGAATACACGTATATTTGATACTGTTTGAATGTACATCATGAAACTGATTCTATAACACTATATTCACATTGAATACACATATATTTGATGCTGTTTGTATGTAGATATTGAAACTGATTCTATAACACTATATTCACATTGAATACACGTATATTTGATACTGTTTGAATGTAGATCATGAAACTGATTCTATAACACTATATTCACATTGAATACACATATATTTGATGCTGTTTGTATGTAGATATTGAAACTCACTGTATCACACTATATTCACATTGAATACACGTATATTTGATGCTGTTTGAATGTAGATATTGAAACTCACTGTATCACACTATATTCTTATTGAATACAGATATATTTGATGCTGTTTGAATGTAGATATTGCAACTCACTGTATCACACTATATTCACATTGAATACACGTATATTTGATGCTGTTTGAATGTACATCATGAAACTCAGTGTATCACACTATATTCACATTGAATACACGTATATTTGATGCTGTTTGAATGTAGATATTGAAACTCACTGTATCACACAATATTCACATTGAATACACGTATATTTGATGCTGTTTGAATGTAGATATTGAAACTCACTGTATCACACTATATTCACAATGAATACACGTATATTTCATACTGTTTGAATGTAAATATTGAAACTCATTGTATCACACTATATTCACATTAATACACGTATATTTAATGCTGTTTGAATGTAGATCATTGAAACTGATTCTATAACACTATATTCACATTGAATACACGTATATTTGATGCTGTTTGAATGTAGATATTGAAACTGATTCTATAACACTATATTCACATTGAATACACATATATTTGATGCTGTTTGAATGTAGATATTGAAACTCACTGTATCACAATATATTTACATTAAATACACGTATATTTGATGCTGTTTGAATACAGATATTGAAACTCACTGTATCACACTATATTCACATTGAATACAGATATATTTGATACTGTTTGAAGGAACATCATGAAACTGATTCTATAACACTATATTCACATTGAATACACGTATATTTGATGCTGTTTGAATGTAGATATTGCAACTCACTGTATCACACTATATTCACATTGAATACACGTATATTTGATGCTGTTTGAATGTAGATATTGAAACTCACTGTATCACACTATATTCACATTGAATACACGTATATTTCATACTGTTTGAATGTAGATCATGAAACTGATTCTATAACACTATATTCACATTGAATACACGTATATTTGATGCTGTTTGAATATAGATATTGAAACTGATTGTATAACACTATATTCACATTGAATACACGTATATTTGATACTGTTTGAATGTCGATATTGAAACTCACTGTATCACACTATTTTATCATTGAATACCTGTTTATTTGATACTTTTTGAATTTAGATATTGAAACTGATTGTATAACACTATATTCACATTGAATACACGTATATTTGATACTGTTTGAATGTAGATCATGAAACTGATTCTATAACACTATATTCACATTGAATACACGTATATTTGATTCTGTTTGAATGTAGATATTGAAACTCACTGTATCACACTATATTCACATTGAATACACGTATATTTGATGCTGTTTGAATGTAGATATTGAAACTCACTTCATCACACTATATTCACATTGAATACAGGTATATTTGATACTGTTTGAATGTAGATATTGAAACTGATTCTATAACACTATATTCACATTGAATACACATATATTTGATGCTGTTTGAATGTAGATATTGAAACTCACTGTATCACACTATATTCACATTGAATACACGTATATTTGATGCTGTTTGAATGTAGATATTGAAACTGATTCTATCACACTATATTCACTTTGTATACACGTATATTTGATGCTGTTTGTATGTAGATATTGCAACTCACTGTATCACACTATATTCACATTGAATACACGTATATTTGATGCTGTTTGAATGTAGATATTGAAACTGATTCTATAACACTATATTCACATTGAATACACGTATATTTGATGCTGTTTGAATGTAGATATTGAAACTGATTGTATAACACTATATTCACATTGAATACACGTATATTTGATGTTGTTTGAATGTAGATATTGAAACTGATTCTATAACAATATATTCACATTGAATACACGTATATTTGATGCTGTTTGAATGTAGATATTGAAACTCACTGTATTACACTATATTCACATTGAATACACGTATATTTGATGCTGTTTGAATGTAGATATTGAAACTGATTCTATAACACTATATTCACATTGAATACACTTATATTTGATGCTGTTTGAATGTAGATATTGAAACTCACTGTCTTACACTATATTCACATTGAATACACGTATATTTGATGCTGTTTGAATGTAGATATTGAAACTGATTGTATAACACTATATTCACATTGAATACACGTATATTTGATGCTGTTTGAATGTAGATATTGAAACTCACTGTATCACACTATATTCACATTGAATACACGTATATTTGATGCTGTTTGAATGTAGATATTGAAACTCACTGTATCACACTATATTCACATTGAATACACGTATATTTGATGCTGTTTGAATGTAGATATTGAAACTGATTCTATCACACTATATTCACATTGAATACAAGTATATTTGATGCTGTTTGAATGTAGATATTGAAACTCACTGTCTTACACTATATTCACATTGAATACACGTATATTTGATGCTGTTTGAATGTAGATATTGAAACTGATTGTATAACACTATATTCACATTGAATACACGTATATTTGATGCTGTTTGAATGTAGATATTGAAACTCACTGTATCACACTATATTCACATTGAATACACGTATATTTGATGCTGTTTGAATGTAGATATTGAAACTCACTGTATCACACTATATTCACATTGAATACACGTATATTTGATGCTGTTTGAATGTAGATATTGAAACTGATTCTATAACACTATATTCACATTGAATACACGTATATTTGATGCTGTTTGAATGTAGATATTGAAACTGATTCTATAACACTATATTCACATTGAATACACGTATATTTGATGCTGTTTGAATGTAGATATTGAAACTGATTGTATCACACTATATTCACATTGAATACACGTATATTTGATGCTGTTTGAATGTAGATATTGAAACTCACTGTATCACACTATATTCACATTGAATACACGTATATTTGATGCTGTTTGAATGTAGATATTGAAACTGATTCTATAACAATATATTCACATTGAATACACGTATATTTGATGCTGTTTGAATGTAGATATTGAAACTGATTCTATAACACTATATTCACATTGAATACACGTATATTTGATGCTGTTTGAATGTAGATATTGAAACTCATTCTATAACACTATATTCACATTGAATACACGTATATTTGATGCTGTTTGAATGTAGATATTGAAACTGATTCTATAACACTATATTCACATTGAATACACGTATATTTGATGCTGTTTGAATGTAGATATTGAAACTGACTGTATCACACTATATTCACATTGAATACACGTATATTTGATGCTGTTTGAATGTAGATATTGAAACTGATTCTATAACACTATATTCACATTGAATACACGTATATTTGATGCTGTTTGAATGTAGATATTGAAACTCACTGTATAACACTATATTCACATTGAATACACGTATATTTGATGCTGTTTGAATGTAGATATTGAAACTGATTCTATAACACTATATTCACATTGAATACACGTATATTTGATGCTGTTTGAATGTAGATATTGAAACTGATTCTATAACACTATATTCACATTGAATACACGTATATTTGATGCTGTTTGAATGTAGATATTGAAACTCACTGTATCACACTATATTCACATTGAATACACGTATATTTGATGCTGTTTGAATGTAAATATTGAAACTCACTGTATCACACTATATTCACATTGAATACACGTATATTTGATGCTGTTTGAATGTAGATATTGAAACTGATTCTATAACACTATATTCACATTGAATACACGTATATTTGATGCTGTTTGAATGTAGATATTGAAACTGATTCTATAACACTATATTCACATTGAATACACGTATATTTGATGCTGTTTGAATGTAGATATTGAAACTGATTCTATAACACTATATTCACATTGAATACACGTATATTTGATGCTGTTTGAATGTAGATATTGAAACTGATTCTATAACACTATATTCACATTGAATACACGTATATTTGATGCTGTTTGAATGTAGATATTGAAACTGATTCTATAACACTATATTCACATTGAATACACGTATATTTGATGCTGTTTGAATGTAGATATTGAAACTGATTCTATAACACTATATTCACATTGAATACACGTATATTTGATGCTGTTTGAATGTAGATATTGAAACTGATTCTATAACACTATATTCACATTGAATACACGTATATTTGATGCTGTTTGAATGTAGATATTGAAACTGATTCTATAACACTATATTCACATTGAATACACGTATATTTGATGCTGTTTGAATGTAGATATTGAAACTCACTGTATCACACTATATTCACATTGAATACACGTATATTTGATGCTGTTTGAATGTAGATATTGAAACTGATTCTATAACACTATATTCACATTGAATACACGTATATTTGATGCTGTTTGAATGTAGATATTGAAACTGATTCTATAACACTATATTCACATTGAATACACGTATATTTGATGCTGTTTGAATGTAGATATTGAAACTGATTCTATAACACTATATTCACATTGAATACACGTATATTTGATGCTGTTTGAATGTAGATATTGAAACTCATTGTATAACACTATATTCACATTGAATACACGTATATTTGATGCTGTTTGAATGTAGATATTGAAACTGATTCTATAACACTATATTCACATTGAATACACGTATATTTGATGCTGTTTGAATGTAGATATTGAAACTGATTCTATAACACTATATTCACATTGAATACACGTATATTTGATGCTGTTTGAATGTAGATATTGAAACTGATTGTATAACACTATATTCACATTGAATACACGTATATTTGATGCTGTTTGAATGTAGATATTGAAACTGACTGTATCACACTATATTCACATTGAATACACGTATATTTGATGCTGTTTGAATGTAGATATTGAAACTCATTGTATAACACTATATTCACATTGAATACACGTATATTTGATGCTGTTTGAATGTAGATATTGAAACTGATTCTATAACACTATATTCACATTGAATACACGTATATTTGATGCTGTTTGAATGTAGATATTGAAACTGATTCTATAACACTATATTCACATTGAATACACGTATATTTGATGCTGTTTGAATGTAGATATTGAAACTCACTGTATCACACTATATTCACATTGAATACACTGTTATCACACTATATATTTGATACTGTTTGAATGTAGATATTGAAACTGATTCTATAACACTATATTCACATTGAATACACGTATATTTGATGCTGTTTGAATGTAGATATTGAAACTCACTGTATCACACTATATTCACATTGAATACACGTATATTTGATGCTGTTTGAATGTAGATATTGAAACTCATTGTATCACACTATATTCACATTGAATACACGTATATTTGGTGCTGTTTTAATATAGATATTGAAACTCACTGTATAACACTATATTCACATTGAATACACGTATATTTGATGCTGTTTGAATGTAGATATTGAAACTGATTCTATAACACTATATTCACATTGAATACACGTATATTTGATGCTGTTTGAATGTAGATATTGAAACTCACTGTATTACACTATATTCACATTGAATACACGTATATTTGATGCTGTTTGAATGTAAATATTGAAACTCACTGTATCACACTATATTCACATTGAATACACGTATATTTGATGCTGTTTGAATGTAGATATTGAAACTCACTGTATCACACTATATTCACATTGAATACACGTATATTTGATGCTGTTTGAATGTAGATATTGAAACTGATTCTATAACACTATATTCACATTGAATACACGTATATTTGATGCTGTTTGAATGTAGATATTGAAACTCACTGTATAACACTATATTCACATTGAATACACGTATATTTGATACTGTTTGAATGTAGATATTGAAACTCACTCTATAACACTATATTCACATTGAATACACGTATATTTGATGCTGTTTGAATGTAGATATTGAAACTCATTGTATCACACTATATTCACATTGAATACACGTATATTTGATACTGTTTGAATGTAGATCATTGAAACTGATTCTATAACACTATATTCACATTGAATACACGTATATTTGATGCTGTTTGAATGTAGATATTGAAACTGATTCTATAACACTATATTCACATTGAATACACGTATATTTGATGCTGTTTGAATGTAGATATTGAAACTCACTGTATCACACTATATTCACATTGAATACACGTATATTTCATGCTGTTTGAATGTAGATCATGAAACTGATTCTATAACACTATATTCACATTGAATACACGTATATTTGATGCTGTTTGAATGTAGATATTGAAACTCACTGTATCATAACACTATATTCACATTGAATACACGTATATTTGATGCTGTTTGAATGTAGATATTGAAACTCACTGTATCACACTATATTCACATTGAATACACGTATATTTGATGCTGTTTGAATGTAAATATTGAAACTCACTGCATCACACTATATTCACATTGAATACACGTATATTTCATACTGTTTGAATGTACATCATGAAACTGATTCTATAACACTATATTCACATTGAATACACGTATATTTGATGCTGTTTGAATGTAGATATTGAAACTCACTGTATCACACTATATTCACATTGAATACACGTATATTTGATGCTGTTTGAATGTAGATATTGAAACTCACTGTATCACACTATATTCACATTGAATACAATTATATTTGATGCTGTTTGAATGTAGATATTGATTGTATATATTCACATTGAATACACGTATATTTGATGCTGTTTGAATGTAGATATTGAAACTCACTGTATCACAATATATTCACATTGAATACACATATATTTGATGCTGTTTGAATGTAGATATTGAAACTCATTGTATAACACTATATTCACAATGAATAAACGTATATTTGATGCTGTTTGAATGTAGATCATGAAACTGATTCTATAACACTATATTCACATTGAATACACGTATATTTGATGCTGTTTGAATGTAGATATTGAAACTCACTGTATCACACTATATTCACATTGAATACACGTATATTTGATGCTGTTTGAATGTAGATATTGAAACTCACTGTATCACACTATATTCACATTGAATACACGTATATTTGATGCTGTTTGAATGTAGATATTGAAACTCACTGTATCACACTATATTCACATTGAATACACGTATATTTGATGCTGTTTGAATGTAGATATTGAAACTCACTGTATCACAATATATTCACATTGAATACACGTATATTTGATGCTGTTTGAATGTAGATATTGAAACTGATTCTATAACACTATATTCACATTGAATACACGTATATTTGATGCTGTTTGAATGTAGATATTGAAACTCACTGTATCACACTATATTCACATTGAATACACGTATATTTGATGCTGTTTGAATGTAGATATTGAAACTCACTGTATCACACTATATTCACATTGAATACACGTATATTTGATGCTGTTTGAATGTAGATATTGAAACTCACTGTATCACACTATATTCACATTGAATACACGTATATTTGATGCTGTTTGAATGTAGATATTGAAACTGATTCTATAACACTATATTCACATTGAATACACGTATATTTGATGCTGTTTGAATGTAGATATTGAAACTCACTGTATCACACTATATTCACATTGAATACACGTATATTTGATGCTGTTTGAATGTAGATATTGAAACTCACTGTATCACACTATATTCACATTGAATACACGTATATTTGATGCTGTTTGAATGTAAATATTGAAACTCACTGTATCACACTATATTCACATTGAATATACATATATTTGATGCTGTTTGAATGTACATCATGAAACTGATTCTATAACACTATATTCACATTGAATACACGTGTATTTGATGCTGTTTGAATGTCGATATTGAAACTCACTGTATCACACTATATTCACATTGAATACACATATATTTGATGCTGTTTGAATGTAGATATTGAAACTCACTGTATCACACTATATTCACATTGAATACACGTATATTTGGTGCTGTTTGGATGTAGATATTAAAACTCCTGTATCACACTATATTCACCTGGAGAAATAGGACCTGGATATATAGGACCCAATCTTCAAACATTTTTTGAAGGGTCCTATTTCTCCCTATTGAGGGTCCTATTTCTCCAGCCTTGAGGTCCTATTTCTCCATCTTAAAAAAATTAAATGTGTAATGGGCTTAATATTCCGATATGTTGAAAAAAAAACCGAACGGCTTATATTGGTTTCTGCACTTCAAACACCGTTATCAATATGACGCCTTTTCACTGCATTATAACTTTTTTAAAAAAATTTACATTCATAATATTTTTGCAGGATTATATGCTTTTTCTATTGCTTTTTAGAGCTCATTTAATAGAAAAGTAATTTTGTTTATACAGTATTTGGATTTTCGCATTTCACATTTTCTTACTGGTGTTTTCAGGCCTACCATCACCCGCCCTTTACTAGTGTCGCTATTCACTTTTTTTTTCTTCGTGCCTCAATGAGGATTCTTGGGAGGGCACATAAGTACCTCTTAATACACAGATAACTAAGAAAATTATTATATAAAAATAATTTAAGAAACGTTAATTTCATAATAAAACACTGTTTGCCCTTGCGCAAAATATTGTTTTTTACGATATATATGGCAACGGTTACTACAAGCAGACGACTGTTTCAAGCTCGAAGTGTCAACATCCTACAATTCTATGAATCGTTGAAGTTGCTTATTGTAAGCGGTGTTTGTTTGACAGGTAAGTGGCTAGTTTCAGTAAAATTAAAAATTTTCTATTACCTAGGTTTGGCAGTTTTGGTACATTTCAAATTCATGTTGGCATTAGCACCACAGAAGAAAAAAATTTACTTGGAAGGAAAGGTATTTAAAGTGTAGACATAATTTTATTAGTTGCAGTTGGAAATTTGACACACATTACTAATCCGAAATGTTTCTTAGGTGGTTACTTTCAAGGAGAATCATGAAACTAGAGCATGATTTACCATGAACCATTTGGGAACCAACTTGTTAGCTGCCTTATAGCTATCATCCTTCTGGTAATCTAGATTTTCACAGATTTTTTGTTCGTGAAATTTATGTAATCATTTTTCTTATCGTTCAGATGAAATAACAGCATTACAGCTGTTAGTTACGTCAAGACATTAATCTCAAGATGCAAGTACTGAGCTTTAACGGATTTCAATTTACAGAAGCAAGACATCCAATTCTGTTGTTGAGGAGAAAACCAACTACACACCCAGCTATGAATGGACACATATGTGTAATTGAATCTAAATTAATTTTATTTTTATGGTTTAAAGGCTTTTCGTTCTAATCTTCCTGCTAGATAGTATCTGAGAGCCATTCTTTAATTATCATTTCACTTAGATGCATTTTCAACTAGTAACTACATTAATTTATTATCGTCTTAGGTAGCAAACCGAAATCGGTACCATCGCTGAGCAGTGCCCAAGAAAATGTCCAGGAGCACGTAACACTATTCCTTATTATTGATTTCCATGATATCAATATTGGATATGGATCACGGGATCTCATGTTGAAGGCGAGGGGGAGGAGAACACCCAATCCGTTAGAAAGCTGAAAAAAGAAATGACCGTCGAAGAAAGGCACTTAATCCGTGCCCAAAAGTATAGGATACATAAACATTTTTACGTTTTGCGTTTAATTATTTAGAGTTACTTGTGTGTGAAAAGGCTACAACTCATCGAATCGGACTTTTATAAGCATGCCAGCATTAATGAAACGGCGCGGACGCTAGATCTTGATCTCGATGTCGTTGTCGTTGATCAAATTTTCAACTTTTGGGTTCTTAAACGAAAGGTGTGTGCTCCCAAATTCATGTGTCTCTACTACAAGCAATCAATTTTCTTTTTAAAATTTCCAGTCCAACCGAGACAGACCATTGCTACCGCCCAAAACCACTGAAACGGAAAGATTAAGTCAGCAACAACAGCAAGATATGGAACGTATGAAATTGTTTGTACAGCTACGACAAGACCTAGAGAGGGTATGAACATACTTCTCATTAACTTTATTATTTTATCTCGTTAAATGCAGAGTTGTCAGTAAAAACTGTTCTTCGCTGTAGGTTCGAAATTTGTGTTACATGGTCAGCCGAAGAGAGAAATTATCACGATCGTATTTTCGATTGCGAGAACAAACCTTCCACAAGCAACAGCGATTTTGTCTCTGTCTGATCTACAAAAAACTATCACCCCAGCAGAACTGACGCCAATCATGGCTCCAATGTCTATGACCTTGTATATTTACGTGGGGAAACGATCCAAAAAGAAGGCTTTGAACAAGTCATTCAACTCATAGCAGGCGTACAGTCGAACATCCCCGCAATGAAAAAGGTTTGGCTTTTCCGTAATTATCGATGACAAGGAAACAGTTCTCAATCTGTGTGCGTTGAATTTATTTGGTTGCAGGATAAAAATGGAATCGTTGGTCGTCCCAATCATTTAAAGGAAGACAACCCATACAAACGCACGTACATGAATGGGGGCGAAAGTCGTTGATTCCGCTCGCTATCTTCCATCAGTGCCGAATCGGCTGCCTCTGATACTGAAACAAACAGTAGATGGAAGAGACCGGTATTTCAAATCATCTTCCTGTTCGAGTTTCTACGCCGATCACAATTTCCCATTTTTTATTCTTTCCGTCCAGGTGAGAACACCTTCGCAAACATCAATTACCTCGGTCGACAGCGATTTCGATGTAGCCATTACACAGCTTGGTTCCAAAAAAGCCAGTTCGAAAACTAGTGATAGAGCTGGCAAGTTCATTTACACCGACAGTGAAGAAGAAGCGGGACCTTTTAGGCTTTTGATGTTACCTGCTAAATTTTTGTTTAATTGTTTGTATTTTGTAAAAATAAATGTAAATCAATTACCAAAAATTTATGGTTTTATTTTAATTTAAACAAATTTTCTTGCGTCCTTTGGCTGCCGCGATCCGGACATTCCGCGGATGTTCCAATACGTACGTTCACTGAACGTACGGATTTGCCATCCTGCAGACGTCCAACTAAGGACGTCCGTAGTACTCCCAAATAAGGACGTTACCAGGACTTCCAATTAATTACGTCCGTAGGACGTCCTCCAGTGGACGTCCCTAAAACCGGACATTAGGACATCCTGGTGACGTACATCTGCCGTCAGAATAGGACGTCCCGATCGGCCAGCCAGGACGTAGATGGGATGTCCCTGGGACGGACAAAGGCTAGTAGGGTATGTATGTGCTATAATCTTTTTGTTTAAGGAAGGCAAGCCAGCATATGCCATCCAATTTCAGGGGAAAAGCAGGACTCTGATAAAATGAAAACTCAACTTAAACGGAAGTTAGATAAGTTGGAGAAGAAGAAACTAAACAAACAAACAAAGGAAAAATAACAGATGCCAAGGTAAACTTTGATTTCGACAAAAAAAAATAGACCTTCAACTAATTTTACTTTTCTGTATTTTAACAGATAAAAGAATACTAAGCGCAATAGGTTAAAAAAAATGTGGAATTGATTGCGAGCTTGATAAACCAATTAGGAAAGAGAATAAAATCAACATCACAAACGAGAAAGAAGTTGGTTGAACGCATCGAAGAACAAGAAAAGAGAAAGGAACAACAACAGAAAAGGGATAAATCAACATTAAGAAAACGAAAAATGAAAGGAAAGCATAAACTGAATAAACTAGCGAAAAAAAAACAAACTTATCGTATGAATTGCCGATATTGACATGGATGAGCTGCCTCGTGTTCCATTATTTACAAGCCGTGCCATGATAGTTTTGTATAACAATACACTGGCATGCCTTCCATGATCCGAGCGGAACTCATTATTTTCGTTCTTGCCACGTAGGTCTCTATTTATGGTTTTGCGGCATATATTTTTTTTATTAAAAAATGTGCTTGTCTTAAATAATATATATATAATTTTTTTATTATTTATCAGTGTATTAAGGAGTACTTAGGGGAAAGCATGCCCCTCGTCTCCGGGAATTCGCATGGAATAAGGATATCAGCCAGGGGGGAGGGCGATACTAGGACTGGAAACGCCACTAACGAAAGGTCAAGGGCAAAAAATCAAACACTGTGTAAAAATAAACATAACTTTTATACATGAGCTGTGTAAAGCAATAGATAATGCGTGTAATCGTGCAAAAAAAATACAAATATGAATTCAAACAAAAAAGTTATGATGGACTGATTACACGAGCAATTGATAACGTGGTTTGGAGTGCGGAAAACTACATAAGCCGTCCGGTTCTTCCTTTATAACAGCGGGCTTTAGGGCTATTTCCCAAGGAGAAATAGGACCATTACTATGGAGAAATAGGACCCTTATGAGGGAGAAATAGGACCCTTCAAAATATGATTGATGATTGGGTCCTAATTCTCCGGGTCCTATTTCTCCAGGTCCTATTTTGGGGTCCTAAATCTCCGGGTCCTATTTCTCCAGGTCCTATTTCTCCGGCAAACACGTATATTTGATACTGTTTGAATGTACATCATGAAACTGATTCTATAACACTATATTCACATTGAATACACGTATATTTGTTGCTGTTTGAATGTAGATATTGAAACTCACTGTATCACACTATATTCACAATGAATACACGTATATTTGATGCTGTTTGAATGTCGATATTGAAACTCACTGTATCACACTATATTCACATTGAATACACGTATATTTGATGCTGTTTGAATGTAGATATTGAAACTCACTGTATCACACTATATTCACATTGAATACACGTATATTTCATACTGTTTGAATGTAAATATTGAAACTCATTGTATCACACTATATTCACAATGAATACACGTACATTTCATGCTGTTTGAATGTAGATATTGAAACTCACTGTATCACACTATATTCACAATGAATACACGTATATTTCATACTGTTTGAATGTAAATATTGAAACTCACTGTATCATACTATATTCACATTGAATACACGTATATTTGATACTGTTTGAATGATACTGTTTTACATCATGAAACTGATTCTATAACACTATTTTCACATTACGCATATTTGATGCTGTTTGAATGTCGATATATTGAAACTGATACTGTTTTATACATCACTGATTCTATAACACTACATTGAATACACGCATATTTGATGCTGTTTGAATACAGATATTGAAACTCACTGTATCACACTATATTCACATTGAATACACATATATTTGATGCTGTTTGAATGTCGATATTGAAACTCACTGTATCACACTATATTCACATTGAATACACGTATATTTGGTGCTGTTTGAATGTAGATATTAAAACTCACTGTATCACACTATATTCACATTGAATACACGTATATTTGATGCTGTTTGAATGTAGATATTAAAACTCACTGTATCACACTATATTCACATTGAATACAGATATATTTGATACTGTTTGAAGGTACATCATGAAACTGATTCTATAATACTATATTCACATTGAATACACGTATATTTGATGCTGTTTGAATGTAGATATTGAAACTCACTGTATCACACTATATTCACATTGAATACACGTAGATTTGATGCTGTTTAAATGTAGATATTGAAACTCACTGTATCACACTATATTTACATTGAATACACGTATATTTGATGCTGTTTGAATGTAGATATTAAAACTCACTGTATCACACTATATTCACATTGAGTACAGATATATTTGATACTGTTTGACGGTACATCATGAAACTGATTCTATAACACTATATTCACATTGAATACACATATATTTGATGCTGTTTGAATGTAGATATTGAAACTCACTGTATCACACTATATTCACATTGAATACACGTATATTTGATGCTGTTTGAATGTAGATATTGAAACTCACTGTATCACACTATATTCACATTGAATACACGTATATTTGATGCTGTTTGAATGTAGATATTGAAACTCACTGTATCACACTATATTCACATTGAATACACGCATATTTGGTGCTGTTTGAATACAGATATTGAAACTCACTGTATCACACTATATTCACATTGAAGACACATATATTTGATGCTGTTTGAATGTCGATATTGAAACTCACTGTATCACACTATATTCACATTGAATACACGTATATTTGATGCTGTTTGAATGTAGATATTGAAACTCACTGTATCACACTATATTCACATTGAATATACGTATATTTGATGCTGTTTGAATGTAGATATTGAAACTCACTGTATCACACTATATTCACATTGAATACACGTATATTTGATACTGTTTAATGTACATCATGAAACTGATTCTATAACACTATATTCACATTGAATACACGCATATTTGATGCTGTTTGAATACAGATATTGAAACTCACTGTATCACACAATATTCACATTGAATACACGTATATTTGATGCTGTTTGAATGTAGATATTGAAACTCACTGTATCACACTATATTCACAATGAATACACGTATATTTGATGCTGTTTGAATGTCGATATTGAAACTCACTGTATCACACTATATTCACATTGAATACAGATATATTTGATACTGTTTGAAGGTACATCATGAAACTGATTCTATAACACTATATTTACATTGAATACACGTATATTTGATGCTGTTTGAGTGTAGATATTGAAACTCACTGTATCACACTATATTCACAATGAATACACGTATATTTCATACTGTTTGAATGTAAATATTGAAACTCACTGTATCACACTACATTCACATTGAATACACGTATATTTGATGCTGTTTGAATGTAGATATTGAAACTCACTGTATCACACTATATTCACAATGGATACTCGTATATTTCATACTGTTTGAATGTAAATATTGAAACTCACTGTATCACACTATATTCACATTGAATACAGATATATTTGATACTGTTTGAAGTTACATCATGAAACTGATTCTATAACACTATTTTCACATTGAATACACGCATATTTGATGCTGTTTGAATGTCGATATTGAAACTCACTGTATCACACTATATTCACATTGAATACACGTATATTTGATACTGTTTTATGTACATCATGAAACTGATTCTATAACACTATATTCACATTGAATACACGCATATTTGATGCTGTTTGAATACAGATATTGAAACTCACTGTATCACACTATATTCACATTGAATACACGTATATTTCGTGCTGTTTGAATGTAGATATTAAAACTCACTGTATCACACTATATTCACATTGAATACAGATATATTTGATGCTGTTTGAAGGTATATCATGAAACTGATTCTATAACACTATATTCACATTGAATACACGTATATTTGATGCTGTTTGAATGTAGATATTAAAACTCACTGTATCACACTATATTCACATTGAATAAACGTATATTTGATGCTGTTTGAATGTAGATATTGAAACTCACTGTTTCACACTATATTCACATTGAATATACGTATATTTGATGCTGTTTGAATGTAGATATTGAAACTCACTGTATCACACTATATTCACATTGAATACACGTATATTTGATGCTGTTTGAATGTAGATATTAAAACTTACTGTATCACACTATATTCACAATGAATACACGTATATTTGATGCTGTTTGAATGTAGATCATGAAACTGATTCTATAACACTATATTCACATTGAATACACGTATATTTGATGTTGTTTGAATGTTGATATTGAAACTCACTGTATCACACTATATTCACATTGAATACACGTATATTTGATGCTGTTTGAATGTAGATATTGAAACTCATATTATACATTGAATACAGATATATTTGATACTGTTTGAAGGTACATCATGAAACTGATTCTATAACACTATATTCACATTGAATACACGCATATTTGATGCTGTTTGAATACAAATATTGAAACTCAATGTATCACACAATATTCACATTGAATACACGTATATTTGATGCTGTTTGAATGTAGATATTGAAACTCACTGTATCACACTATATTCACAATGAATACACGTATATTTCATACTGTTTGAATGTAAATATTGAAACTCACTGTATCACACTATATTCACATTGAATACACGTATATTTCATAATGTTTGAATGTACATCATGAAACTGATTCTATAACACTATATTCACTTTGAATACACGTATATTTGATGCTGTTTGAATGCAGATATTGAAACTCACTGTATCACACTATATTCACATTGAATACACGTATGTTTGATGCTGTTTGAATGTAGATATTGAAACTCACTGTATCACACTATATTCACTTTGAATACACGTATATTTGATGCTGTTTGAATGTTGATATTGAAACTCACTGTATCACAATATATTCACATTGAATACACGTATATTTGATGCTGTTTGAATGTAGATATTGAAACTCACTGTATCACACTATATTTAC